>NC_091756.1:43948840-43996340 GCF_043380555.1 Nothobranchius furzeri | reverse complement strand
TGGCCGATACAAATGTCTGAGTGCAGCTCTGATGCCATTTCAATTTATTTCAAAGACTAATTCTGATCCACTAAAATTTATGGAAATTCCAGAAATAATCCTCTTTATAGAAGACCTGCTATTGCTAATGTGAACTAGTTTATATTCCTTCTTCTAAATGGTGTGCTCATTAACTAAAAAAAGGAAATGTGAATTTTTTGGGCACCAATGACTAGACACGTTTTTGGTGCATCTCAAAGCTGCAGCTACACTACAGCATGAGAAATAGTTAAAAGATAACAGAACCATAAAATAAACAAGTTCTTCATATCATGTCCAAATTTGCTGGTAAGTCTGTTTTCAAACTAGATTTAATTCAAGGTCATTTAAGGAAAGTCCTTAAATATTTTCTCTAATTGAACCCCTGCAGAATATCTTATTAAACAGTAAAAGTGAGACTAAATACTCCCCAGCTAATGTGACTTAACTAGCTATGAAATAAAAATATCTGATTTATCACTAATATTTACCTATTTTAGAATTTCTTACTTACTGATGGTCTTTTTCATCGCTACAGTAGAAGAGTTTGAGTTTGTGTGAAGAATTCAGAATGGTTAAACATTATGAGTGTTTTACAAGTTTACAGCATAGTCATAATAAAGGATTTACATTTAGACAAGTTCAGGTCCACACTGGCAAATTATTAAACGGGCTGAGGCAAACACAGGGAGGTGGTTTGGTTCCAGAAACATAAACAAGCTAAAATCAAACTAAACTGAGGAAAAAATATTACAAAGAGGAAAGCCATGCAAAGAAAGAAAAGTCAAGATGAGGAGCTGCAAAATAACATGATTTAAACAACTAAAACACAAAAGAAGCTAGATCATTTGAGAGAATGTAAACTTTAAAGTGACCAAAACAAAATATGATGTAAAAGGAAAAGAATGACAAAAAAAGGAAAAATATGAAGAAACGTGTATTTTGAAAAATTGTTTCTTTGTTTATTTGCTGTTTTATTATTATTTTTTTTTTACATTTATGTGTTGTGTAAACAGCTCCTCATGATGATATTTGCATTTTGACCATCATTATTGTATTCATTTACTTATCTAAAATGCAGCCAGACTGAAATGTCATTTTACTAATGATGAGTCATCATTTATTAGAATAAACAATGAGTATGCTCTTTGAATTTATTACTTTGGGCCTTTTAATGATGTCACCGTCTACTGTGGACACATTATCACTGTGGATAATTTTTGTTTTTTCATATTAAAACAATAAGGCAAATAAACATGTTTTCATTTAGTTTCTCTCTAGCAAAGGGTTTCTATTTTTAAAAACAGCAATGTGATTATGAAAACATTAATAAGCTCTATCTGCACCATAAAAAAGAGGGGAAAGGGACTCAAGGTGTAAGGGAAATAAACTAAAGGTTTTACTACATTAACTATTCTTTTAGTTAACACGCTGAAACATGAATCTAGATCTGCATACAACCTGTAAATGACTTCTATAATTTTGATGCATTTCACCAGGGAAAGTCTATCATGAGCAAATTTTTTGTAGACTTAAGATGTTATTTCTTGGGTACATGTTCCAGACTCTTATTGTGAAGGACTAATCACAATAAAGCTGTGTCTGTTGAGTTTTTCTGAGTTTTACTTGTTTTAGTAATGTTTTCAGTAAAACACAATATTAACAAAAACAGAACATTCTGAGATATATTTTTGGACTTTTTCCTGAAAATAATAATTTAAAGGTGCATTATGAAAGAAGAAGAAGAAGAAGAAGAAGAAGAAGAAGAAGAAGAAGAAGAAGAAGAAGAAGAAGAAGAAGAATTAAAGCTGCAAGCTCTGCGCCGCTCCGGACTGGCCGGCAGTCTGGTGCACCCGGGCATGTCCGCTGAACATAAACATCGACCACCCCGACACCAGAAACCGCGAACAGTCTCCTCGTCTGCACCTCACCCTGACTCAGCATCTTCTCTGAGCCCACCATTAATTACACATCTAACCACTAGGGGATACTCTATCTTTACCACACTGGTGGTGTGATGACACAGACCAAGTTTAATGCTATTCTGACCACGTTTTTTGAAGTCATTGAAGGTTAAAGTTATCTAGGGGGCGCTGTGACCAACTACAGAAAAATCCCATTGAGGTCAACTTTGGTTGACAAAGATGGTTTTCTGTTATTTTGGCATCAATCAGACGTTGTCTGTGTTATCTAGAGCCAGAGAGCCGAAAGGGGGTGGAGCTACAGGGGTTTGAACCAACAACCACATCAATGTGTTTGGTGCCGTCACGTGATGACACAAGCCAAGTTTAATGCCATTGTGACCTTGTATTAGGAAGTAATTAACTCTTGATCTTATCTAGGGGGCGCTGTGACCAATTACATAAAAATCCCATTAAGGTCCTCTTAGGGAGTCAAAGATGGTTTTGTGGTAGTTTGGCATCAATCAGACGTTGTGTGTGCTTTCTAGAGCCAAAGAGCTGAAAGGGGGCGGAGCTAATGGGATTTGAACCAACAACCACATCAATGTGTTTGGTGCAGTCACATGATGACAAGAGCCAAGTATAATGCCATTCTGACCTTGTCTTTAGAAGTTGATAAAGTTTGAACCCATCTAGGGGGCGGTGTGACGATTTACAACTAAATCCCAAAGAGGTCATCTTTGGTCATCAAAGATGGTTTTCTGTTAATTTGGCATCAATCAAAAGTTGCATGAGTCATCTGCAAAGGATTCTCTAGAGAATCAAGAAAATTATGGACAACCCGAGCATTCTCTTCACAAGACTGTCTGACAATGGAAGAGTGTCTTCAGTCAGAGGCTTCTTCAGTTTCACTTCAACACTGACTGCTACTGGAGATCCTTCCTGCCAACAGCCATTGTAATATGCAATAACTCTTTGATGATGTGATTATTATTATTATTCTGAGCTACTACAGCAATCAATTTCCCTCTGGGAAGTATTTTTGAATTGAATTGAATTGATTTGAATTGAATCTAGAGCCAGAAGGCTGTAAGCGGGCGGAGTTAAAGTGATTTGAACAAGTGAGCACATATATGTGTTGATTGCAGTTGTGTGATGACTCCCACCATGTTTGACATAGTTTGGAGCTTTTTTGCAGAAGTTACAAAGGTTTATTGTATTTAGGGGGCACTGTCCCAAATTTAGGAAATATTCCATGAAGAAGTTTGTCGGTTGACAACAATCATTTGTGTGCAGTTTGATGTAAATTGCATCATGCATGTTTTATTCAGGGCCTAATACCTGTCAGGGGGCGGAGCCAAAGCAACATCAACCAATGACCACAGGATTGTGTTGGGTGCCTTTGTGTGATGACATATAGCAAGTTTGGTGCTCGTCTGTACGAGTTATTACAGTTTTAAAGGTATGTAGGGGGCGCTGTGGTGATATTATACAAAGTTCACCAACCGTCTGTGCCTCATTGGCTAAAGGGCATGATTGTTGATTGCCATGTTCAGTCTCGTGCAGATTGGAGGCTGTTTGCAGAAGTTACAGTCAAACGTAGGGTAATGGTGCCATGCCAGAATTCGCCATGGCATCAAAGCCCCTCTCTTTCTGGAAAGCTATCAGAACTGAATGGTCATTACACCATCATGGTCAGTGCATGACCTTAGTGTCATGTTGACTAAATTAGAGGGGACAAATATGGGCATTTAACCATAAAATAATCAACTTCCTATTGTCATGGGGGCAGGGCTTAGGTGATGTCAGCTGTCCACATTGCCACTGTCTTGAGATGTGGTCAGTGATCACACAGACAAAGTTTGATATGGATCTGATCATGCACATGGGAGTTATTACATCAAGTAATGTAATGGCGAAAGGTCAAAGTTTGAGGCTTAGCCACACCCACAACTTTCAACTTTTGAAAAATCCGACAATTGAATTTTTTTTCCTATGTCTTAAGAGTATATAGCACAAGTGTGAAGGCGATTGGTGAAAAGGGCGATGGGGCATCACTCTCCAAACTACGTGTGCGAAAACCACTAAACATAGTACTTGGACCAAAATGGCCGACCTCCTGTGCGAAATTTGCGCTGGCTCCAAGAGACTTTCTTGTATTTCCTGACACACTACATTAGTGTACCAAATTTCTTAATCCTCAGTCAAAGCATGGCTTGGGGCTGACAGTTTTAATGGCCCTAGGGGGCACTATTTCTGAAAATAGGCCACACCCACAAACCTATCACGTCTATTTCTTTTGGTGGTCCGAATAGGATCACTCACCAGAGAATTCGTAGAGATATCACGATAACTGAGGAACTGAGAGGCAAACATATTTCCATGGAGTGATGGCAAATTTCGCCATGCTCCCAAAGCCCCGCCTTTTTTCGAAACCTGCCAGTACTGGAGATCAAGTGACATCAACTTGTTTACTACTATTTGCCAGAGATTGCTGGTGATTGGTTGAAAGGAGTCCAATAGGGAGCTGTGAAAAAAAGAGTGGCATGGCAACAGGTCAAAGTTTGACGCTTAGCCACGCCCATACCTTTCAACTTTTGAAAAATCCAACAGTTCAATTTTTTCCCCTAAATCTTAAGAGTCTATAGCAGAAGTTTGAAGGCGATTGGTGAAAAGGGCGATGGGGCATCACTTTCCAAACGACGTGTGTGAAAACCACAAAATCAAGTACTTGGACCAAAATGGCTGACTTCCTGTGTGACATTGACCTTGGCTCCATGAGACTTTTTTGTAGGTCCCAAGGTACTACATTAGTGTACCAAATTTCGTAGTTCCCAATTAAAGCAAGGCTTGGGGCTGACAGTTTTAATGGTTCTAGGGGGCACTATTTCAGAAAATAGGCCACGCCCACCAACCTATCACATTCATTTCTATTGGGGATCAGACTAGGATCACTCACCAGGGATTTCGTGGTGATATGATAACTGAGGAAATGAGAGGCAAACATATTTACATGGCGTGATGGCGAATTTTGCCACGCTCCCAAAGCCCCGCCTTTTTTTCAAACCTGCCAATACTGGACACCAAGTTACCTCAACTTGTCTACTGCTATTTGCCAGAGATTGCTGTAACTGGGTGAAAGCAGTCCAATAGGGAGTTGTGAAAAAAAGAGTGGTGTGGCAACAGGTCAAAGTTTGATGCTTAGCCATGCCCACTCCTTTCAACTTTTGAAAAATCCAATGGCTGAATCTTTCCCCTATAGCTTAAGAGTATATAGCAGAAGTTTGAAGGTGATTGGTGAAAAGGGCGACGGGGCATCATTCTCCAAACAACGTGTGCAAAAACCACAAAATCGAGTACTTGGACAAAAATGGCCGACCTACTGTGCGACGTAGCGCTTGGCTCCAAGAGACTTTTTTGTAGGTCCTGAGACACTACATTAGTGTACCAAATTTCGTAATCCATCAAAGCATGGCTTAGGAAGAACAATTTTAATGGTCCTAGGGGGCGCTATTTAAGAAAATAGGCCAAGCCCACCGGATTTTCACATCAGATTTTTTGGGGGCCGGACTAGGATCACTCACCAGAAGTTTTGTGGCGATATCTTAAGAAATGACGAAATGGGAGGCAAACGTATGGCCACGACGGTACACCTGACCTGGCCGTGCCGCCACAGACCCGCTCTCTTTTGAAAACTCCTATAAAGTGACGCCAAGAAACACCCACTTGTCCTGAGTTACCAGCTACAAATTTGTGGTGATTAGGTGAAATGGGGCAATTTGGGACCTATCACAGTAAAACTTGACCTTTTTGGTCCTGAGTGGGTGGGGCTTGTGTGATGTCATCATCCGACCATTCAATTTAGTTTGTGGCTGGATGTCGAATGACCACAGAAATTTTTGTAGCTATTCGAGTAGTAAGTTATAGCCATTTATATTTTTTTGGCGAGTAGTCGAACTTCGAGGCCTGGCCACGCCCCCTCAGCATATACGAAACGTCCGTTTTATTTTTTCTATTTGATCGCCCATCCCTTCTGAGCAATTTCCCACAACTTTCGAGACGATCGTGCAAAAAATGATCGAGTAAATCAATCAGAAGCAGAAGAAACAGCCAAAACGGGGTCAAAATCACCACTTCAAATCAAAATGGTCGACTTCTTATTTGATGTTGACCATGGTTGCAAAAGGATTTTCTGTGCGGACTGTTGAGTACTACAAGTGTACAAAATTTCATAACTGTACAACAAACTAAGGTTTATGGAGGGGGGTATTTTTCACATTCTAGGGGGCGCTGTGGAGCTAGTTTAATTGTGATTTTTTGGGACCTTTAAAATACAAAATTTTACACCACGCCTGACATATGTGCAAAAATTCCTGAGTTTTCGGGTATGTTAAGGCCTCCAAAAAGCCAATTTACTTGGCGGAAGAAAAATAAACAGATGAGATTAAATAGGCCTTCGCAGCGCTTTCGCTGCTCAGGCCTAAAAAGAAACAATTCTTTATATGGCGCCTCTCAAAATAAAATTCATGAGGCGCTTCACAAGAACAAAATTTAAAAAAAGACAAAAATTTGGACAAATTGGGGACCTCAGGGACCTGCTGGGGATGTAGGAACTGAGAAGTTCACCAATGTATGATGACGCTTGTCCATGTAAGGCCCTAAAGACCAGAACCAGGCAGCCAGTGAAGCTGAAGGAGGAGCAGGGTGATGACTGAAGTAAGATTGACATCCTGTGGTCAATTTTGGCTATTGCAGCCCATTTTATAAACTACTGAGTAACGTCATCACTCCTGTTACATGTGTTTTTGTTGTAAGAAGATTCTAGATGACGAGTCATACATAGTAAGTTCACTTTTGACTAAGTAAGTTGACTGTTTACTTCAAATCCACGGTTAGCTTTGTTAGCTTAACATTAGCCTCTAGCTTTCTTTGCCTGATATTAGAGCAAAACAAAAAGATGCTGTGGCTTTTTAGGGGTACAAAAAATAACTTCTAGGTTGCTCCTGTTTGCTGGCTTAAGGTCTTTATAAAAAATTCATGCGTTTCAGTTTCACTGGACAAAGTTGAATTACAAAGCTGCCGTGTTTGCCAGTGCAGATCTGGCTACCCCGCGGGCTCTCAGATAGTGAACAAAGACTATGTCCCTCTTTGGCCATTTTGAAAGGAGGAAAACTAAAAAAAAAAACAGCCATCTCAGAAGGAAATCTGTTTCAATGTAAGCTTCATTTTCAACATGACTTAGACATTTGACTGATTATTAACTGTAAAATACTTACATATTGTACCTTTAACATTTTTTCCTCAACATTTTATACTTTTCTCTTGATATTTTCTATCTCTTTGTTTTCCTTCCTGGTGCCCTTAAAATTCTCCTGAAATGTGGGCATCCTTCATACAGTGAAACCAGTAACAACATCCTCTTTAATGATGTAGTTCACACTAACCCTTCTTTCTTTGCCAACTAAAGGCACGTGTTTTCAGTCACATATATCTTCTGCTTCAGGTAAAAACAAGACACTAAACTAACACAGCAATCCAAAGCAATTTTGAAATTATATGATGCAGTGATGTAACTAATTATTTCTAATTATATCCACCTTTTTGCCTTTAGATTTTGCACACATTCCTGCAGCTGTACTTTCTACCTGCACTATACAGATGTGAGTCTACAAGCTTTAGTGTGTTCCTCTTCAGCAAAAGTCGGGGTGGCCTTACCCTCAGTGGATGATCCGGACAGATCGATGACTACGTACACCTTCCCCTCTGGCTCCAGGTCAATCTACGCCAAAAGAAAAAAATAAAAATGAATTCAGAGATAAATTACACAGCTGAATGGTGAGTGCAGCAGGGGGGCTGTGCTGTGGCACAAACAAGCAAGAGGTCATTATCTTCACTAGAATTACAATTCTCACCAGCACTTGTATCATTATCACCATTAGCATCACTGTCTTTATAGCTGTTATTCTAACATCATTATAGCCCACATTTACTCCTGCTTTTGAAAGCTGTTTCTGATATGCTGAGTTTAAAAGCTTTCCCATTATCTTGATTTATCCTTTTGATAAAATATATCTCAAGAAATAGTTTCAGTTCAAATGGAGACAACATTGACTTCATTTGATTCAGATTTGGTTCAGTTTTACTTCAGAAGTCTGCTTGTCTTTAAAAGAGTTAGACATTTTATAAACTGATTAGGAACGCTCACAGCATCACGGAAATCATGTGAACCCTTCAAACGTTATTTCATTGTTCTTTAAGACATTTTAAATTTGCTTTTGTTCTGGGCCTACTGTGGTCGTGCCAAGGGTGGGCTGATAACATAATGCTGCTGTCATCATGTTTGTGTAGGTGGCGTCAAAGTAGCATCCTCGTGAATATCAGGATGCAGCTTTTGAGAGCACCAACTGAAGATTAGCAGCATTAAGACGTTGAGTGGTGAATTGGGTGTAGAGTTTCAGGTGAAAATATCACAATTTCTTTTGTTTGTATTGTGTTGTTTTTCACGAAGAAAGTGCCTTATTGCGTGGTGTCTTATTAAAACGTCACATAATAGTTTATATGATGCATCAAAGCTGGAATTTTCCTAACAGTATAATCAGTGTTGTGGGTGCATGATGAAGTGGAACTGCAAGAAAATGACCCGAACAATGAATACGTCTCATTAGAACAAAGAGGACATGAGCTAGGGCGTGCTTCACTTTCAGCTAACTACTACACATAAAAACACATCAGCAGAGGAGAGACGAGGGTTTACTAAAGACTGTGGCTGGATGTGCAGAATGACATGTTCTGCTGTAAAAAATAAAAAACTATGAAGCAACACTTGTTTAGTTGAAGCATTAACACACAATATTATCTGTCATCTTAAACCAGTTAATTTTGTGTTAGAGCAGCTGGATTTCTTTCTAGCTGAACATCCAGAGCAGCATGGAGACCATGCAACTGTCCCCAACATCGTCAACAATGAGTAGGGATGTACAATGCCATCAAAATCATCATTTTTTAACATATCGTACTGCTCTGATAAACAAGAAAGGGCTGTTATAAGCAGCCATTGTTTTCTTTCAGCTGCCATTTGTGTATGTGTTTCAGGAGAAGGGGGTAGTCATGTGGTAATTCTTTGATCATGTGACAGTTAAGGATTTTGTTATGGTAAACGCATAAAATTTTCCCCATCCAACCAGCAAACGTAATGAGATAAATGTGGTTGAGCGACTCAAAAATGAAGCAGTGTCAACTAAGAGCTGCAGTGTATGGTCTCCCTTCAATTAAAACTTAAAGGAGACATAACATGAAAAACCCACTTTTTTATCCGTTAACACAGTGTGTTTCACATTTTAAGTGTCTAAGTGAGCAAAAAGGCTTATATTATTCACTGGAGTTGCTATTTAGATATTTAATAATTAAGTTTTGGGCATATTTGTCCACCCGTTCAGTTTTTCAAATTATCTATTAAATCAGTAATTTATTTCGTCAGGATAACTACCAAATGTGGTAATGGCCCTCGGCTAAACACAGAGCCAATCCGCCATTTTTTCATCTCGCTAAGATTTTTTGTAGTCCTATTGGAAAAATGCAGAATGTCTGGTTATTTTAGCCACACACAGCTCAAAACTGTTCCTCGTTTTAAGGAAGGGTGGTGTGGCAGTATTTAAACCCAGGAGCTGATGACACTACTGCAAAAAAAAAAAACAGAAGAAAAAGTAGTGTGTGTGTGTGTGTGTGTGTGTGTTTGTGTGTGTGTGTGTGTGTGTGTGTGCGTGCGCGCGCGTGGTTCGTTCGTGTCTCCTGGCTAGTAAGTACCGAGGGCTTCATCTATCTAAAAGGAGTCATTTCCATCTGAATGTGGCAGCACCGGGACACAGCAGCAGAGCGGTAAGCTTCATATAACTCTAAAATGTCGACAAACTTTACTTTAGGTTTACGGGCATTAGAAGCACTAAAGCGTTAGCATCCGGCTTGCTATCGCTAGCACAGTATGCTAGTAAAGTTAGCACCCAGATTAATGTGGATTTGGCTGATTTTTGTGGAATAAAACGTGATTTCTGATCAACGCCTTCTTTTACACCAGATGATAACCTCCCACTGATTGTAACAGCAGAGAGCCTGTGTGTTATTCTACGTGAGTGTGATGTAATCTTAGCATCCAGTAAATAAAGTCCCATATCAGCTAAAATGCAGCGTGACAAAGTCATTAAAGTGCGTCAACACAGTGGATTTAATAGTTTTAAAGAACAATCTCTGAGTGAAGTGAGGTTAGTTTTTTGTCTCACTGCAGATATAAAAACGAACTCTGCATCAGTCAGACGCAGCAAAGCTCACCGTCTGTATGAGCGTGAGCATCGGAAAGCTGATCAAATCAGCTGTAAAATAATTAAAACAAAGTAAAAATGTTCCTTTGCTTTTTAGAGTCCACATCCAGAAGGCTGGAGCCGTGTTTCACTGACAGGCTGTCAGACTAACGCCCTGATGAGCTCAGCTGGGACAAACTGGTCTGATGTTTAGGTAAGTGAAGATCTGCTTCTCCAAGTCCTTGAGATGCTAGTAAAAATAATTTAGCCAGCTTGCTAATGTTACTTTTCTTCTCCTCTAAGGAACACAGAACGCTCGGATGTTGGAGCTCACGTCACCTACTGAGGAAGGAGACCCACCAGTAAAGAGACGGTCTGGACCAGACCAAAGTGAGTGATGACACACCTCAGCCACCCTCATCATTAAGAACACCTCACCCCCTGAATCACTCCGTCTGATGACAGCAGAGTGATTTATTTGATGTTTTACTTGTTTAGTCTGTTTAGAAATTATTGAATTACATTATTTTCTGTAATCGACCATCTGATCTGGATGTGTGCAGAATAACTTTCCCCAAGTTCAGCAGCAGCTGGCCTACAAAAACAGCTGCAGCATGTAGTAAGTCTGTCTGCACTGCTCTCTAATGAGCTTCCTTTCATAAGGAATCATTTGTATAATTTTAGTGTCACTATTTTATTACATTTGTAAGAATATGAAGTCACTGCAGCAAAGTGAACTTGTGAACAAACACAAACGTGACTATAAACATGAAAGCTAAAGAAACGACTTTCCTAAAGCTGCTTGTAAACAAAATATGTCATTAAAGTTATCGTCTATCATTGCAGAATATGGCGATGACATCATGGAACTGGTCTTTGGAAAAGTTTTCCCTGAACCAACTCCGTTTCTAGATGAGGTAGAGAAGATCTGCATCTCACCAACTCTCTGGTCTCAGTATTCAGACAACGGAGGTCTCCCACTGTTATCCAGGACCAGTTTGAAGCCCACATACTTCCCCTCCCTCATCATCAGGAAACATCAATCCGTATCCTGAGGACAACAGAAGACGGCAGGAGGACAGGAACTCTGAGACCTAGACACCAGCACCGAGACACAAAGCACCTGTGTGCACAACGCCTGTTTAACTACTAAAGCCTGTTTATTATATTGTTCTACTTATTTGCTGTGAGGTTAATACTTAGAAAATTTGTATTTTAATGTAAACAATAAAAAAATCACTGATTGTATGTTTTCTTTTAGATGTAATGGTCCAAACTCCGCCTTGTAGACATTTATTGCATCCTGTAGGTAAATACACAGAACAGGCTCAGATCCAGGATGACCCAGCATGCTCTTCTTCCATTCTGGCTGTTAGGGATTGTATCAATAACTCAATGCCTACTGATGTTTCCACCTAACGGTATTTATTTAGAATGCAGGTAAGATTTAACTATATTTGTTAGCAAAGCAGACTGATCTTGGGAGTTTCACTGCAGCACTGATGTCCACCTTTCTGTACACATTAGAGAGAATTACCACTTTACAGCTAAACACATTTAATAAAGATATGGGCTACGCATTGCAGACAATAAAAACAAAGTTCTAAGCATTAGAATTATAATGATCACATTAAAGAACATTTGGAGGAATGTTCTTTATTTTTGACTAGAATCTCAAATCTTTAAATTAAAATGTAACTGCTTTTTATCCATTTTCAGCCATTAAGACACCCAATATAAAATAAGACTACTTATAAAATTATTTATAATTATATGTATGTATATATATAGATAGAGATCTTAATAAAATATATTTTAATGGTGTTTTAATGAGCTGTATAATTTTTTAAAACATTTTTATAGAAATAAATAAGCAAGCAGCATTCCTTGTGTGTGTGCGCGTGCGCGAGCCTGCACGCTTGTCTCGTCGGCCGTGACGGATGTGTGTGTGTGTGTGCGCACACGTGCCTGTTCACTTGTCCCTCCGTCGGCCGTGACGGGTGTGTGTGAGTGACTACAGACAAATGCATGAGAGAGTTAGCAGCCTTGGAACAGCTTGATGAACTACTCTCCCCACATGTTTTAAAAATGCTAATATGCTATGCTAAATCTGCTATGCTAAATAATGATTTCTCTATAGAACTACAAAGTCCGGCTGGGGGAGGAGAGTACAGGTCTGCACTATGGAGGGGGGCGGAGTTTACAGCTCCTCCTCCAGTTTAAAGAGACAGTACCCAAAAACGGCTCGTTCTCAAGACTCTCCTCAGAACAGGGGTAGATGAGGGTCTGTAGAGCAACAATAATGAGGAAATCAGACCAAAGAACTGCAGTTCCACTGTTTTTAGACCCCCAACTGAAGGATTTAGATGTAAAAAGGAATAACTTAAAAGCATGTTATGTCTCCTTTAACAGGGGGCATCAATTAAAAAGTTGGTGGTAGAAAAATATTGTTTAGTGTCTTAATATATCAAACTAAAAATTTAAAAGTGCTCTCAAGAGAAAAAAGAAGATCCGCTGCTTGGCGAAACATGTTTGCTTTACAGTCTCATCCAAACTCCTTACAGTAGTCCCTCACTGTAACGCGGTTCACCCTTTCCGTTGATAAATAAAAGGCGACAGTGAAAATTGACATTAACGAAAATCTAATTAGAAAATACAAAAGATAGGCGAATGGAAAAAAGAACCAATCAGCAATTGGTATAGGCAGGGCTAGATGAGAAAACAACCAATCAGTCTCGAACCGGCCTCTGTTTGAACAAGCTAGCGGTAGCAGATATGCTGGCGACTAATTTACGGTATGTATAAAACTAGAAAATGTCCGTGGCTGGGAGGAAACCTGGCAAACACTGTTCCGACGACAACGTGGTGTCCACGACCAAAAATGGTTGCAGCAGGACGGTTTATCTTGGTAAAAAATTGTAACATTAATTTTCCTAAATCTCCATTCAGATACATTTGTACATGTCTACAGTTACATGTATAATTGTTATTTTGACAATTAGTTACGTGTAGTTAAACATATAGCATCCCAGCTAATATTGGTCTGACGAGAACGTCCGGTCCACGACCATAAATTGTCATAGTGGGACGGCTTAAATTGGGGAAAAAAATAATTAATTTACAGAACATTTCCTAACAATCCATTCAGATACATTTGTACATGTCCACAGTTATCTGCAGTTACGTTTTCTTAACAATTTGTTACGTGTAGTTAAACATGTAGCATCCCAGCTAATATTGGTCCGATGACAACGTCATGTCCATGACCAAATTTGTCGTAGTAGGACGGCTTAAATTGGTAAAAAAAAAAATTACAGAACATTTCCTAAGAATCCATTCAGATACATTTGTACATGTCTACAGTTATCTGCAGTTACGTTTTCTTGACAATTTGTTACGTGTAGTTCAACATATAGCATGCTGGGAATCAGGTCTAAGTGTACGCCCACTAGGTGACATCCGTTATAGTCCGATATGACCTTCTATGATAAAGCTGCGCTTCCTTGCATGGTTAATACTGCAATAACACATTATATAGCCAAGTTTTTATGACGTCCACTGACGTCCTTACAGATCTAAATCAAGGCTGTGCAAGAACCTGAAATTCACGGCCAAAGAGTAAGTTGTTTCAACTTTCATTCGCCTTTAAAATTAGCATTAATAGTTATAATAATTCATATTTTAAAATAGTAAACTTTTAAAGTATCGAACTGATGTCGTTTCAGCTGTCACTAAGCATTAAAATGTTTGCTGGGTTTAGCACCATTGGCGGTAATAGAAATATTTTCGACTAAAAATACTTGTCAAAGGCATCCACCTTACACACCGAGGCCTGTATTCATAAACCACCTGTCCTCTCTCAGTGAAATACTTCACATTACTATAAAACATATGTATTATAACATTTTACTGACAGTAAATCATTACTCATTTTTAAATATTATCTGACAGACCCTATACACACAACCAGGCAAAGCTATTTGAAAGATGTTGATGGGCAAAAAATAAAACACACCCACGTACAGTTTTTCAACATATAATTACACATACAACATACATGCAATTACAGAGATTAGTAAACGTAACAGAGCACGCTGAAGAGGCAGACGACAGGAAGGAGAGAGTGCAGGAGAGAGTGAGAAAGAGAGGTTTAAATCCTTCGTTAAGCTCTGGGACAGCAGCAGCAGATCCTCTTATGCAACAGTCAGACTTTCACACACACACGCTTCCATCATGCATTGCTGAACATGAGACACAAAGAACACAAACAAATACAAAATGAACTCTCCACTCTCCCCCATCCCTCTCCCTGGTCTCATGGTAATCACAGGCCCATTGCATCCATCATATGCAGCAAAGACACACAATCGTGCAGAAATATTACCATAAAACACATCCACATTTTATAAAATGAACATGACAGCTATTACTAATCCACGTTTTGTTGTTTTTGTTATATTCTAGGAATTTAACGCTTTAACTTTGCTAATTAAGATCAAAGACCAACCTGAACACTGTTTATTCCATTTTTCATTTATTTAACTTACTTTTGACGTCTTTTCTGTCAGATTTAAATAATTTATTATTTAAATATAACAGAAAAATCTAAAACAGTAAATACAAACTAAATAAATAAACAAAACTATCTGCAATTAATATAAGTTTTTTTTTCACTTTTTGAAGAAAAATCCTCATAAAGAGAAATTTCTGTTTTTCAGTTTTTTTTACAACTCTACAGGCTGCATCTCAAACAAAATCAACAAAAATGACATAATGTGCAAATAAACATGCAGAAATACTTTTGTTATAAGTGTGACACATAACAGCATGGGATTTGTGACCTATAAATGCCATTGAATTGTAGATGTCTACCCTTGAAAATGATGTGCTAATCTCCAAATGCTGCCTCTTGCATAACGGTGCATCTCAGTGGGGATTTAAGCTGAAAGATGGACTCAGACTGATTTGGAATAGAGTGGAGCAAATGGACAGCACCATTATTGATTCAGTGCTCAGTTTGTGAGGTGTCACGTCCGCCCGAAACTGCACTGGCCCGGTTACGGGTGTTTTCATTCCTTTACAGGGAATTCATCTCAGCTTTCATCAAGGCAAAAACTTCCGTTTAGTCTCAAAACAGGGAATAAATAATTGTGTTCCTGCACATAACACATGAATGTGGTGTTTTAGCTCAAACCTGGCTTTAGAGTCTGGGCTGCAACAGACGCAGCTCTCAGTGAAGCAAATCAGACCCAGCAAGGCCTGGTCTCATAACAACAACAGCTTAATTAATCAGGACACAGGATTACCGTCACCACTGAGTTAAAGTCTCGTAACCGGCTTTGGGGGGGCACAATAAGAAAACCCAGAGAAGACGTTTTTACACTATCATGCTGTTGTAATGATATTGTATTGCAGTTATTATCTGTTGCAGTAGAAAACGTACTTGCCTGTTGCATGTTTATAATCTAAAACACATTTCAGAAACTCTTAAAATGCAGAAATAAGACACGATCACAAGCTGTTGGTCATCACGTATGGTCTGTCCACCGGTGTGTCCTCTGTCGTGGTATTAGCGATCTCAGATCACTTCTGTGTGTGTTTTTAACATCACCAGCATAATTCAGCAGGAGAGCTCTGTGAGAACTGTAATGAAACGCCATCTAACCCCTGAAGTGGCTGCTGGTTTTCTGGAAACTGTTAAAAAGATCCCTCCTATTAATTTAAATGCCCCCTGTGATTTTATCTTCAATGATTTTAACAGTAGACTTAAATCTACTCTGGATTTGCTCGCTCCACCTAAAATTAAAAAGCTACAGCCAAAACCGGCTTCCCCTTGGAACAATGAAAACTTAAAAATGTTGAAAAGATCTTGCAGGGTGGCGGAGAGAAAATGGAGGAAATATAAGAACACAATTAATAAACAAATATACACTGAATTATTAAAATCATACAACAAAGCAGTTAGAAATTCCAGAAATAATTACTTTTCTAAAATCATCTCTGAACACAAAAATAATCCCAAAATTCTGTTTTCCACAATTACAAATATTTTGGGTCGTGAATTTAGTTCTCTCCAGAAAACCCCCTCGGATGCTCTCTGTGAGGAGTTTGCAGCCCACTTCAGAGGGAAGGTAGACACCACCAGATGTAACATTTCATCCTCCCAATATCATGCTGCTCCCGATCAATCTGAGTGTGTGTCTACCTGAGGAAACACAGGACAGTTTTGTCTTGGATGAAGCTGAGATTATTGATAAAGTTTTCTCCTCAGTGAGGCCCACCACATGTGTTCTGGACCCTATCCCCACAAGGTTTTTCAAACAATTTTATGACTCATTTAGAGATGAGATTTTAACTTTGATGAACTGTCCCCTTCAGACGGGGGTCTTTCCTGCTGCTTTTAAACGGGCGGTGGTCAGACCCCTGTTGAAGAAGAGCAATTTAGATTTTAATGACTTTAACTATATTCGACCAGTATCCAACTTACCATTTTTAAGCAACATTTTAGAGAAGCTTGTTTTAATACAACTTAATGATTTTATCATCCACCAACATGACCTAGAGAAATTTCAGTCTGGTTTTAGGGTGAACCACAGCACCGAGACGGCCCTTCTGAAGATTTTAAATGATTTTAGAACAAATTATGATGCCCGGAGGGCAACAGTGTTGGTTCTGCTGGATCTAAGCACTGCCTTTGATTCAGTAGACCACACTATTCTTTTAACCTGTTTAAAACAGATCGGCCTTTCTGGTGCTGTTAACAGTTGGTTCACTTCCTACCTCACAGACAGGACTTTTATGGTGAGTTTGGATACCTGTTCCTCTGGGGTCCACAGCATCACATGCGGTGTGCCTCAGGGTTCAATTCTAGGCCCAGTGCTTTTTAACCTCTATATGCTCCCTCTGGGCAGCGTCATCAGGAGACATGGGGTGAATTTCCACAGTTACACTGATGATACACAGTTGTACATCTCTGTGTCTCCTGATGACGCACAGCCAATGGATACACTTTTTAACTGCATTTTAGATATTAAATCATGGATGACTGACAACTTTCTCCAGCTCAACCAAGGAAAGACTGAAGTTTTAGTCATCGGTCCTGAGACCCAGAGAGAGAAACTTTTACCTAAACTGCAATCAATGTCTTTTTATCCATCACTACATGTGAATAATCTGGGTGTTATTTTCGACTCTGAGCTGACTTTTATCCCCCACATTAAAAAAATCACAAAAATAGGTTTTTACCATCTTAAGAATATCACCAGAGTCCGCCCCATTCTCTCTCAGGCCAATACGGAGACGCTGATGCATGCTTTTATAACCAGTAGAATTGATTACTGCAATGCCCTGCTTTCTGGTCTTCCCAAAAAGAGCATCTCAGGTTTACGACTTTTACAAAACTCAGCAGCACGTGTCGTGTTGAAGACCAGGACGCGGGAGCACATCACTCCAGTTTTAGAATCACTGCACTGGCTCCCCGTATATTTCAGGATCAATTTTAAGGTTCTTTCTAGGGCTGCACGATATTAGGAAAGCCTGCGATATTCGATAACAGTGCTTAATATTGCGATATCGATATTACTCGCGAGAAATGAACAAATACTAAAGTATGCAGTGTTGATGTCGTCTGGAGTGTGATGGCTGCTCTGGTTTTAAAGCAAACAAAAACTAATGCATGAATTCCATTACAACATAACATTTTTCTTGCAAAAATAAACAGGCAAGCAGAGAGATCCTGAGCAGCTATACTGCATCCCAACAGCAGCAGAAACAACAACTTACAGAAAAAATTTCTTAGTATGAAAAATAACACCTGTGTCTGGGCAGAATATGGGATGCCAACTGTAAATATAGCATTTCCATTAATAAGGGTTGTATAACTTACTTTTTGTGGATCTCAGTGTTGCGCGAGCTGGCTTAGCGGCACGCTGAAGCAGGACAAAGGCTTTAGTGATGCTTTTATTTTAGTCAACATATCAACAACTCCTCCAGTTGTGTGATTCTCATTTCTGTTTGAGCTGCCATAAACCCAGTCATGCTACACAACCCCACATCAGTTTACTCAGGGTAAAACCAACACAACACATGGGCATTATTCTGCCATTCTTCAAGCAGGAGGATGTAACCAAGGCACTAGTCGTAAGGGGTCTAAGGGGGGTAAGGCATGTACGGATAGTTTTATAACAAACGTAATGATTTATGAATTAGGACCATAGGGGGGCTCAATAATGAATGTCTAATTTTATAAATGTATTTATTCTTTATTCGGGTTTATGTGTTTTATTAATGTCAGATGGAAAAAAGATCAAAAACATCTGAAAATTTTTGAAAAATAAAAATGAAATTGACATTAAGACATCAATTTTCTTCCTCTCTGATGTCTAAAAATAAGCAAACTAAAATTGTTCAGCTCAGTTCCCAATTACAAAATGAATGCGATGCGAAGATGTGAAAACAGAAGATGTTCGCTTGTGAAATGACCAAAATGATTTTTGGTCAGCACTGAAATCAGGATAACTAAGTTGGGAAACACTTATAAAGTTCACAAGGAACCTTAAGCCTTCAGTTAACATCAGGATGTGGAAGAGTTTTGCTGTTTGTTGGTTATTTAAATAAAAGCGTATAAATTATAAAACCAATACTGTTTTATACAGTAATCAACATAGAATTCCGTAAAAACTATTCCGTTTTCTACATAATTGATCAGTCAAAGCATTAGCCTGGCCTGCCAGACTCGTCCTCTGTTTAAGTCTGCACAGAGAAAGAGTCTGGTAACTCACAGGCAGAGAGGCACATGAGGGGCAGGACTAGCCAGCTCAAAAATAACCAATCAGAAAAAAGATGGAATGAGACAGGATGCCGACTGTACCGCACAACGCTGTAGTTTTTTTTTAGCTGTAATGAAAAAAAGGCGTCTGGCAATGGCGCAAACACCTTTTATTCTTTTAGAAGAAAGGCTTTAAGCGCATCTACTTGTTGTGGTTTTAAAGACATTCAAGTCATTTAGAACAGAGGAAAGAACCACAGCAAACTCTGCAGCTGTCTTTGTTGTTTATGAGAAACTGAGCATTGTTGTGTGTGACGTCTGCTGTAGTCAAAAATGGCGTTTAGCAACAACACATGCATCTTTCTTCAGAAGAATGGCTTTTGGCGCTTCTACTTGTTTTAAAGACGTGTCCAAGTCATTTAGAACAAAGGAAAGAGCCGCAGCGAACTCCACTTCAGTCGCCATGTATATGACAAACTCAGCCTTATGGTGTGTGGCGTATGCCTGCTCAGCGGTGATTGGCTCGGTTAGAATTCTCATGGGGTGGGGTTATTTGAATAGGAGAGTTCCCAGACCCTTTCTCTGTGCAGAATTAAACAGAGGAGGAGTCTGGCAGGCCAGGCTATCAAAACATGGAAAGGCTATAAAATAAATACCAGAATAAAATTTCCAGTGGCAAATGTTAGACCTTTATCTCCAACTCAAATATAGCAGCAGGAACAAGACCACTTTTAAAATGTTCTGTATCTCGGAATAACAAGCCTCTATCCAGAAGGCTGAATCTCGCTGTACAAAAGGTGAGTCATCCAGTAAAATGGATTTAGCTCCGTGATGTATCTGCCTAGCGTACAGGGAGACTGAACACAGATCTGACTCACCAATCAGACGTCAAGACCTTTGAACTCTCTGCTTTAAGAAGTTTGGAAAGCGGATATTCCAGGTGCTAAAGTAACGTGACACGTTAAAAGCACACCACCTTTATGTAGATCATATAAATCACAGTCCCAGAACTAAAACTAGTGGAAAAGAAAAACTAAAAACATCAGGAGTTTATTCGTTTTCAGTCACTGATTAACCAACAAACCATTCCAGCGCCGATAAACGGCATGTACCGTGATGAAAGCTGGCATCCAACTGACCGCCTTGTTAAATGGATTGTAACGTGACTTGGATTTAACCCGTAATATGTACAGACACACACACACACGTGTGGAGTTTTCCAGCCCTAACGACAAACGTTGGGAGGAGGGAGAGCAGGAGAATCTAGTGTGCCTCATTAATCTTGTTAGTCCAATTAGGACACTGATGGAGCCAAGAAGACTTCTCAAACTCTTCAAGTCACTCAGAAAGCAGAATGTGCAGTGATTTTAAAATGAACTTCAGAGAGAGGTTAACACACACCAGCTTAACTCTCTTCTGTTCATTCTTTCTGATCACTCTCACACATGACTGATGGAATAAAAGACCATATGCAGCAGCACAGAGAAGCACTCAACCAGGCAGACAGGGCACTCAAAGCTTGCATTATATCAACACTGTGTAGCTAACCCCCTCCCACTCTCCGTCCATCTAGCTCGCTATCGCTGTCCAACCAGACAGCTCTCTGTCTCTCTCAGGAGCATTTAGTCTCAGTGACAGCCTCCCACATCCATCTGTCAAATGACAAATTTCGGCTCAGAGAGCATTCACGCGATAACATGTGTGTGTTTGTTCCTCGTTCTATCAAGCAGCAACTCGAGCACGCACAGGAGGTTCACGCTGAGTGAGACAGCATGAGAGTCATGCATCTTTAATGTAACATCACAGACTGCTAATAATGTAAGAAGAGCTGAGCTGTGCTGGCGGGGGAGACAAAAGACAGAGGACAAATTCTCCTTTGGAGTCTGAGTGCCATAGAAAACAAACAAGCTCGTCGCCCGCCACAAACGATGACTTGAACAACTCTTTTACAGCTGCTGGACAGGAGTGGATTTAGTAGAACGGACATTCCTGATCGAATAATCAGACCTGATTAGTCACTGAAAAATCTGAAACACTGAGGAGATGTGTGTGATATCCAGATGGACCGGCAGACGGTCTGATGAGCAGCCTCTCAAGATCAGTCAGTCAGCAGCGCTGGATGAAAACAACCTTCACGAAAACTCAAGCTGCAGAAGGAATCTTTGTCTGGACCAGTGTGAATGGTGGAAAATACCTAATGCAATATTATCTCTAATTTTATCACCACTTTTTTAACTTTAAGTCAAAGGTGAATAGTTTAAATAAGGTCTCTAACTATCGTGATGCTTTTGTCATCTTGTGTAATAAAAACATCTGACAAAGAAGTGATTGTTTGGTGCTGAGGCCTTTTAAACAAAAATAAAACTGCTTTAAAATGTCTAGCTCGTGTTAGCGGTGTTATATTAGGAGTTCAATACTCAAAGACAACTTAGATCACAGCACCAAATACATTTATCATGTTCAGTTTAGTGAATAACTGCCACCTAACTGTGGTTGAAGAGTTAGTGTGTCCTAGCAAACCAAGAAGCTAGGTTGTCTGGTGGCATTTTGCCATTAGTAATGTGGTAACCAGTGGCTATAATGAGTTTACAAAATGGATATTTTTATGTTTTATGTTGAGAAAACTAAACAGGCCAATAAAAATAATATATTTACGTGTGTGTGTGTGTGTGTGTGTGTGTGTGTGTGTGTGTGTGTGTGTGTGTGTGTGTGTGTGTGTGTGTGTGTGTGTGTGTGTGTTTGACTAGTTCAGATGCAGAGTCAGCTTTATTGTCTGCACTTTATCCTCCTACTATGACCCAGTCCTCTCAGTGTCAGGTGAGGCGAACATGGTCAGCTACCAAGGCAGTAAAAAACTGTCTAAGTTTTGGATTGTCTAATGTAATATTCAACAATTTAGTTAAGAAAACATTAATTATAAGCTGTAACTTTTGTTGACTGGGGGACAAAAAGTCATTTTGCTATCCTTACCACACAGAAACAAGAGGTGTAACAGAATGAAATGACTGTTTTCCACCTAAATGTCATGTCCCCCCTCTCCTCTAACACAGAACTAGTCTGCATGAGATATTGCCTCAAGGTCTCATGCATTTGGGGGGGCTGCTGCTGTTTGGATCGCTGGCTGTAATGCGCATAACACACAAGCTTGCAAAATAAAGCAGGACAACACCTGTCCCCCTCCAGCTCGGCTGTGTGACTGCTACCCTCACCATGTAACCCTCATGCCCATGCTGTCTCTGGAGGAGCAGATAGGAAACTATCTCTTGTAACTTAAAATAAACCAAAGCTTCCTCCCAGTTTCTCTTTAAGCTGAATTTAACATCAGTTTATCATCATGAAACAAAAGAATAAAGTGGAACAAGAACTTCTATCTTCTATTTCTCACTCCTTTTCACTTCTCCGTGTCCCTAAATAAAACAGACAAGACAGAACTCCTTCAGGCTTGAGTTACTTGTGGAAATAAAACATCAGAGCAGTCAGTGGTAGAGTCGAGGATGCTGTTAGCCAATCAGAGGCGAGATGTCCGAATATCAGAAAATACAACTCCAAATCCTGTCGCCTAAAGCTACTTTCTTCATGCTGAAACAGATGCACCGGAGCTTTTTTCCTCAGAGTACAACTTACAAGTCATTCATTCCTACTAGAGACCACAGCAAATGTTTAAAAATATGAGTGGCGGGCCTCTTTAAGCAGCAGACTGTGAAACTTTACAGTTCCGGATTAGAGTGAGTGTTTTATTTATCAGTTGTGTAACGTTGTCAATGTCAATGTCAAACTCAGCTTTTGAAAATCAATCTTAAAATCAAAAATAACCTTTTGATAGCTTAAAATTTCACTTGGTAACACCAGGAACATTAAAGATAAACTAAAATAGTAATTTGTTTCATCAAAAATAATATTGTGACAGGAAGTTTTTCTATACCACCCATCTCTATGGAATATCATTAATAACACTAAAGACATCTGGTTAGTCATTAATTTACTGGACTTGAAAAGATTAAAGTATAACAAAAATGCATTTAAAAATCTGTTGACTTTATCTCATAAAGGATTCTTTAACTTGTTAAAGACAGATATGTCTCTGGACTGTGTCTAAGTGGACATCCTAAAAAAGACAAGTCCCAGGTCCAAAAAAGAAAGAGGGCAATGAGAATTCATTTCACCTGCTGCCCCTGAGCTCTCGAATGTCCTCCCATTTCTTCCGTTCCGTTGAGAACATGCAGTCATCAAGCCGCAGCGTGCAGACACCAATGGTTGACCTGCTTTGGCATCAGCTCGCCACGCTCAATTTTCAGTGTGTGAGTGAGTGCATTGTCACTGTGACAGCAGCACATCTTAAATCCAGCTTTTCCTATTTCACCAGCAGGTCACAGAGGGGTACGGCTCATAATGTCATTGTCCAACAACCCGGGGTCTCTGGGTCAGGAATAAAAGTGACTTGGGATAAAAATACAGCTGGAACAATACGGATAATCGGAGGCATGAAGAGAAGGAGGACAGGATGGCACAGTGCTGTTCTACGAATAAAATCATATTAATACTAATGGTTTCTATGATTGATTCTAGCTTTAAGGTTGTTAGAGGACAGGATACAGAAACACAGGAACCAATATTTGTTGCTGGGCTTTTATATGGAGTAGTTTGTACTCTAACAAGTGTTCACTATATATTTCAGTGTAGCTAGCATGTTAGCATTCTCTATTTTTGTCTCTCAGGCTCTCAGTTTCCTCAAAGGTCAATGCTGGCACTGACCCCTAACCTTTGTACGACGGTGACCTCCACCTTTAGGCTAAAAATATTTTGTAACCCACCCACTCTACTGCAGGAAAAGCAAAGGTTAGAGAGCCGCTTAATGTTAATTCAGCAAACAGAAGCTATTAAAACAAATCAAGGTAAACTTCAACTAAGTTTAACTGGAAACAAAAGCTTCACCACTGAACGTGGCAGGGCTTTACTTAGTACCTGGACACTGTCGTTAAACTGCCAAAAAGAAACTGACTTGGTCAAAGATTTGTGTTAAAACCTCTACAAAATTATTACTAAAAGCCTGCTTTTTGCAAACTACAATTAAAGCTAAACAAACTACACAAGATCTGTTTTACTGCTCGTATAAAAAGTTTCATATAAAAGTCAAACCACAAACACAGAGCAGAGCATAATAAAGCCATCCTAGATCAAAAGACTCATATCACTGTTTCTGAACATTAAAATTTACATTTAATAATCAATACTAAAAATAAGCCAATTTAACCCAAATTTCCCTAAATTATATTGGGCCGTTGTCTAAGTAGAACTAAATGATTACAATGAATAAATGGTTTTGAATTATGAAGTAAGAAATTCTGAGTATGGAATATAAAAAGAATAATAACAATTGGGGCTAAACTATTTAAAAAAATAATCCTAAATGTCATCTAGGCAGAGAGACTGTCTTGCACTGATTAAACACTAAAGCAATAAAAGCGGTAAAGTCATTTTTTATAAGGTTTGGCTGCTGGTCGCTAACCCTTCCGTCATGACTTGTTGCTGGTTTTTAAGAGCATGTGAGTGTATCTGAGCTGAAGTGTCAAACTGAGGCCGGCTGACATCTGACGTGTCTGTGTCCCTGTGAGGAAACGTTTCACTGACTGGTTATCGTGTCTCAGACCCCCAGAAGCTTCCAGCAGCCTTGGCCCGGCGTATTTACATGTACTCAGAGCTCAGCTACACCTCAGCTCCAGCTTTCTTTAATTCATCACTCTTTTGTAACTGTCGTCAGCTATCCATTACTGCCGGTCTCTTCGGGCCCACTTGCCTTTCATCTCCCCCCAAATACTCCCTCCTCCTTTGCTCTCTTTGTGCAGACACAGTTTTTAAAAGCTCAAGATACGTTTTACTTCCTTTAATACTCTAACAGTAAAAGGACTGCAGATATAAATGTGGATAAAAATCTACATGCATGTTTTGTTCTGCCGCCACCATTTAAAGCAGCTGTATTATGACACAACTGACCTAAAACAACAGAACTGCCTTGGACTCCAATCTGATACTTGAGATTAGATCAGGACATCCTTATTTAAAAATAAACTAAGCCATGTGCACAAACAAAAGGTGCATTGTGGCCTTGTTGGTCTGAAAAGCAGCTTCACATTGTGATAGATGGGCACAGAGGGCGTCTGAAGGTACGGCGATGTGAAAAACGAAGTATAACTTGTTCAAACCCGTCCAAGGCATAAATCACTGAGGATCTTAGAGAATGCTGTTACGTTATATTTAGGTGGGTATTCACATCCAGCCTTATGCAGATAAGAGACGTGGAATTTCCCCTGAGAAATCGCTATGAAGTAGGCCTGTGCAATTAATCATCTTTCAACTCAGATTTCAGCTCTGAATAACAACTAAACAAACTTTTGGCAAAAAAACATAACATATACGTCAGTACAATTATTTGGTCACATTCAGCTTTGCGAGCTTCCTTTTACTTTGGTGTGCCCTTTGATGGAAGGAGTGTTTATTATTTAGTCAGTGCAGTTTAAAGATGGCTGAACAAGGGCAAAACACAGTGGACAACATCGTGTGCTTTCCTGTTTCAGTTCTGATCCTCCGCAGCAACAGTTTATCATTCTGTTTCATGCACAAGCATCGGCTCCCTGCTTGGACATCCAAGCTTCTGAAGCAGCTCTTTTCTGCTTTTATAGCAGCGCTGACTCTTAGGGATATACATAGTTAACTGGTTAATTGTTGTTAATGTTGTAACCGGGTAAAATAGTTTTGCCCAGTTAACTGCCAGCTCACGTCCTTCTGCTGTGCATGGGTGTAATATATTTTTTGTCACCAGAGGGCACGAGTGCCAATATCAAACCACAGAAGAAGAGCTTGTCACATGTGGTCAAATAAATGTACTCAAAAATGAAGCAATTATAAAAGTGCACAGTGCAGGAGCATTTTATATTTGGTAGTTAACAAAATGAGCCTCACATCAGAGGGCTGAGCCTGGAAAACATGGAAATAAGCCGCGCAGCAAAATGAAATTAAACCAGACACCGGTTAGTCTCTGCCATGACTCCTGCTTTGCGAAAGCTTGGTGTCTACCTCCTCTAGTTTGCTTGGTAAAATAACGAAACATTGGTGTAATTATTTAGTTCAATGTAAGGAAATTAAAGGGACTTTTATAAGTGTGGCCTCCAGAATGCGCTGATCAGCAGCGCTGTGTATTTAATGCCGGATAACCCGTTGCGCAAAAGGTGGAAATTGTAGCTCTCATCCCACTATTGTTGTTTTTAGTTTATGAATGTTGTAACGAGCGTGGGACTTTGGTTCTGTTAGTTATGTTAAAAGAGGAGGTGGAAAAGCATTTGTATTATTTATAGAGCAAAGATTTGTTTCTCTTTGTGTGTGATAGTTAAGTTTAGCTTTTAAACTGACGTCTAAAACATCTTTCATTTTAATCCACAACAGACCTGGCAATAATCCTATTTATGCTTGTCTGAACTGATTTCATTTTTAGTAAGAAAAATATTAATTTAGTCTTTTAAAGCCATACTTTACAACTTTTTCATATTTTTAAATAATTTTCTTGAGCCAGAATGTGTTAAAATGACCTTTTACAGGGTTAATGAAAAGTCACTCAGACCTAGGGTTGTCACGGTAACCGGTGTAGCGGTAAGCCCCGGTAAAAAAGTTGACAATAATAATAACCGTCTTGTTTTTTAAAAATATATTATCTCGGTGGAGTACCGTGGCTGAGGTGTATCGGTGGAGTACCGTGGCTGCGGTGTAGGCGCGGTGACCCTTACCAGCCACCGTATCATCTGCTGAAGTTGCCGGCGGCACATGCGCACTTTGTTGTTTACAACCAAAACTTTCTTGAAGCTAAAGCTGAAATAATGGCCAAAGGAAGAGACGGCAGCGCTCAGGACATTTATTATCCCTCAAACAAGACTAAGTCGGAAGCATGGGCATGTTTTGGATATTTGAAGAATGCCGAGGGACAGTTGATAGAAGACGGCTATCCTGTTTGCAGCACGTGCAGAAAAAGTGTCTGTGAAAGGCAGCAACGCTTCAAATCTCATGACACATCTGCGTGACCATCACCCACAACTCTACAGTCAACGCAAGGCAAGCTAACGTTAGCGTTTTAGCTAAAATGCGTGATCCGAGGATTTGGGTTGAGGGAGAATGCAACGAGTCGCTATATAAAGCAGCTGCAGCGCCGCTACCTGCATATAAACCGTGTCACGGACACCCCCATATTGAAATGACGCTATGCATTACGGGGCTCCCAGGGGCAGAAAAGAGACAATTATTCTCTCCGAGAATAATTATGAATTTAACAATGATTACTGCCTGATGACATTTTCCCAAATCTGCAAAGCTCACTGGAAGGACACAAACTGAGGACAATATTTTCCTGATATAGGGTTTATTACTCAAGTAAGGGTAAAAAAGTATCTGATTAGAAGGCTACTTGAGTACTGAGTATCATCTGGTCTAATATTTTTAAAATGATGACATCAAACAGACAAAAAATAAGAAGTTAGGGGCAAATATTGGTATTTTAAAGACTAAAGGGGAAATATGTAAACAAATAAACAACATAATTACAAAATAACACATTTTTGGCTAAATTTAAACACAAACCGAGGACAATATTTTCCTGATATACAGGGTTTATGTAGTTGTCTGCAAATGTAACACGTTTAAAAAAGTACCGCGATAATACCGAAAACCGTGATAATTTTGGTCACAATAACCGTGAGGTTAAATTTTCACACCGTTGACAACCCTACTCAGACCCCCACCGCGCTCTGTGGCCAGAATACCGCACTTGCAACTTCAGTGTGCAAGTGAGCTGACGTACCTGGCGCTGCAGTCTGCTTCCAGCATGTTTCCTGCATGTTTAGATCATGAACACAGCTAATTTGTTGATTTAGTGATGAAATACTCCAGTAGACACTAACAAATCAATTCAATTCAAAAATACTTTATTAATCCCAGAGGGAAATTGATTCGAAGGCTGGGGAGACAATTCAGCTGATAGATTAAGGTAGTAAAAAGACAAGCGCACAGCGAGGAGATAAGTTTCACTTTGGTTCTACTAAACGGGGGTGCTAAAAGCAAGCCAAAACTGCCAAGTGTGCCTTTAAGTTATACTCTCGTGACCTTTAAACATGACTAAACGGCTCAATTCTGCCACCTGCTGATATAAAATACTGCCTCCAGTCTGCAAGACATTTTTCGTTGTAATTTCAAATGGTAAATGGTAAATGGCCTGTATTTGATATAGCGCCTTCTAGAGTCCTGGAACCCCTCAAGGCGCTTTACAACACAATCAGTCATTCACCCATTCACACACACATTCACACCCTGGTGGGGATGAGCTACAATGTAGCTGCAGCTGCCCTGGGGCGCACTGACAGAGGCGAGGCTGCCGAGCCACCAGTCCCTCCGACCACCACCAGCAGGCAACGTGGGTTAAGTGTCTTGCCCAAGGACACAACGACAGCGACAGACTGAGCGGGGCTTGAACCTGCAACCTTCCGATTACGGAGCGAACACTTAACTCCTGTGCCACCGTCGTCCCATGACCAAAACCAAGCCTGCGTGATTAAAATGTATATTCCTGAAGGTATTAATTAAAATATACAACCCTATAAGGACAGAAAACTTTTATTCTGAGCCACACCACAGCTATCTATGTGATAACAGAAATAAATACTATATTAGCTGATAAGTGTTTAATAATTGTCATTTCAATATTGACCAACCTAAATCATGACAATTGTTTTTTCTATAATCATTCAATTTTGTTAAAGAATAAAACTATTTTGGCTTTATCATCCTTTTTACCCATCATCTCCCACCAGCTATCACCCACCCATCCCTTTCTTTGGTGTGTCTGTGGGCGAGAGACTGTTACCAAGGGGACGGACTGTTGCTGTCACCATGGGGATGGGCTCCACCGAGCATCTCAATTACTGAGTGGGACAATTAATAAGCATCAAAGCCTGGTTAATATTTCACCAGCGACTCAACACAGGAACCTGCACTTGGGTCCACAAGGAGATGAAGAGGTGGCGGGAGACAAAAGAGAGCAGGAAGAGGATGTGGGGCAACAGTGCTGAGACAAGAGCGATGGAGAAAGATGACAAGATGACATGCAAGTGGCAGCATGAAGGCAGAGGAAGTGAGGACAAAAATGAAGCTTGAGCAACAGCAGTTATCTGAACAGCATTTTGTATCTCTGACTGAATGGAGACTGAGAGTTTGTGCCCTAAAGAACTGACTGAAAGTACCACCCAATATGACTTGACAAAAAACTGTGGAAACAATGGTATTAACCCAGAAAATACACACCATAATGACCACATGGGTGAGATACAGCCTAATGCCAGAAACAAACCTTGGGCCTGTTTTTACTGAACCTCAAGGTTTCAAATAAACAAAAAAATAAAAATAAAAAACCATCAAATAAATCTATGGAAGTCAAGGTTTTATTAATATATTTTAGATATGTCTGAAGCAAAACTGGATTTAAACATCTTTGATGTTTGAATCAGAAGCTCATGGAGGAACATGAGCAGAATCAGACAAAAAGAAAAAAGAGAATAAGATGAATCTACCATGAGTCCTTATGTCGATGCTTTGCCACAAGTTCAGACAGTAGATCACACATCCTAAACCAATCAGCCAAAGATGCTTACCAAGCTACAAGCTTGTCCTCATAAGATAAAGAGAACAAAGGATGTTGAAAGCGTTATCAGGGTGTTTATCCAGAACAGAAAAATCAGTAATAAAGAAAGGTGAGATTCAGAAACCCACTGTGTGACACAAAACTACGCTGTCTAGTTGGATCATTATTAAATCGACCTGCTCTGTCTTGTCTTTGGATTTTTGATTGAAATCTCAAAAAGGGTTGGGCAACATTGCTTCTACTTCATATCATGCCTCAATGCTTCGTCATGCTACACAACATACAACTAAAGGTTTTAAAAAAATCCTCCTTTGGCACTGAATTAATGTTTCATTCAACACTAAATCCCAAAGCAGGGTTGAAGAGTGACTCTCACATAGCAAACATTACAGCTGTGTTCTGTATCAACGTGCAACTGCCAGCCCGGCTTAAAAGACAAGGATAGTGAGTAACAGATGAAGCAATCGTTTTGAATTGAGGGCACAGGAAATACAATATACTTACTTCATTTTTAACGGAGCACTTTTTGGTCAATTTTATGCTAAACATAGTGATCATTGTTTGACACGGATCGCAGAGCAGGCACCAGAATGAAGAAGCAACAAAAATACTCATCATGTGACGATGATAATCAACAAATACCCATCCACTCTTTTCCTCTTTCTATACGTAACAGGTCAGATCAGAGCTCTGCAGGTTATAGACAGCTTACTGATGGGTCTTTGAGCCATGCAGCAACATGCCAGTCTCAGAATGAAAAATGAACTAATCCTAGTAAAAACACACTTGTTTAAAGTCTCCCCTATAAAATCCAAACCACTCAGATCAAAGATCTACAGAGGTTAGTTGGCTTTTTTTTTTTTTCCAAAAACAAGTTGCGTGTTAGTGCATCTGTCTCACTGCACCATCAGGAAAACTGACGTTAGGAGTAGGGGTGTGTATTGGCAGGAATCTGATGATATACCACATAACTATTACAATTTAAATAAGCCAGATAATATGTGCAAATTTTACCACATTGGAAACTGGAAAACTCAGGCCAGGTATTTCCAAGACACAGATCACCAGATCAGTTGTTGTCAGAATGAAGACGGTAAAAACTGCTGTCACCTAGCAGTCGGAGTTTCAATTGCAACTCACAGAAGAAATAAAAATAATTTTTGCAAGTAAATTCTCAAAAAAAAAAATAATACACTGCTTTTAAATATCAATTTAGTATCATAACACAAAATATTATGATATTTCAGTGTATCGATTATTTCTTAATACCCTGGTTAGGAGGGAGGAATCTGCAAGAGCTTTGTGAGTGACGGGCAGACTGAGGTGTGATCTCACACTCGGGTGTTTAGAAATGTGGGAGAAATTAAAACTTCTAGTGATTAGATGTTTACAGGTGAAAACTAGCTGCTAAAACATACACTCACAATAATGTAACTTAAAGGTATAATATGTAAAAGTTAAGTAAGAATGACATTCTGTGGTCATATTTGCTACTGCAGGCCATTTTTCTAAGCAAAAAGTTACGTTCTCACTAGCATTCAGTGAGTTTCGCTGCTGTTGTTAATTAAAGATCAGCGCCAGAATTTTCTAGATGACAAGCAAAGACGAGTAATACACAGTAAGTTGATAAGAAGATAAATTCAATTCAGTTCAATTCAAGTGTATTTATATAGCACCAAATCACGACAAGAGTCGTCTCGAGGCACTTCACATAGTAAGCATTCTAATACAGTTCAGTTCATTAATATGTTGTCAAATCTGGTGTTAGTACTCTTGCGTGATTAACAGTAGGGATCACTGATCACGGTAATATGTCTTCTGAATTTAAGGAAGTGTGGTTGTTTGCCATCTTACTGTTCTGAACGACTCATTAAAGTAAGTAATCCAACATGATTGACTCATTAATCGCTTTATAAATATATTTCACATTAAAATCCAGTTGTTGGTAATTGAAAAAGTAGCTTAAGATATTTTTAGAGCAGACTGTTTGCTTCTAATTCACCGTCAGCGTTGTTAGCTCAATGATAGCCTCTAGCCTGCTTCACCTGATATTAGAGTAAAACAAAAAGATGCTGTGGCTTCTTAGCGGTACAAGAAATAACTTCTGGGTCGCTTCTGTTTACTGGCATAACTCTTTAAACAACTCTGGGGCTTTTTTCCTGCAGGTGTCAAATTGCTACAGTGCTAGCTTGGCGCAGACTCTGCAACCCCGCGGGCTCACAGATTGTAAAAAGTAACTACATCTCTCTTTAGTTTTTTTGAAAGGAGAACAGCCGACAACCCGTCAGCTGACTGAGAAGCAAATCTGTTTCAATGTAACCTTCGTTCCAACATGATTGAGACAGACTGTTTTGTGATTATTTCACCTTAGAATTTTTACATATTGCTCTTTAAGAACTCACAATAGGAACAATGCTGATTATATTGAGTAGTTCTGTTATAGACCCTTAAACTGAATATTTAGAATGTTTTAATGAAAGAAGGAATTGAACTAAAATCAGACCATTTTGGCAACTACACAATGTCTACTGAATAAAGCCCTACTGACTAAAAAGACAAGATTATAAACGCCTGTTGCCCAGAAAAAAGTTGAAAGCTATTTTACCCCAGAGCAAATCTGTGAGTTGCCAAAAAACTATTTTTTTTAATCTTCAAATAGTTTGATTTAGCTATAATTTACTATCTGACAAAGGCTGGCTGCCCCATTTTAGCACAAGTGGGTAAAAATAAAAATAAATTAATTAAAAAAACAGACTAATCTGACTCAGACAACCAATTCACTTCTACATCATATTCCTCATAAAGTGTTAAAATCCTTCCCTACACACGAAGACGTGAAGAGTATAAGGAGGTAAGAGCATCACAGGAAGCGGACAAAAAAGGATCCGAAGGCACACAAGTACGGCAGGAAGGGGAAGATGATGGTTAGACGGAGAGAGCAGGAGGGGGGTGTTTGTAAGATGAGAAGGAATTTTGCTGTTGGGGAGGGGAGGATGAGGAAGACACAGGAGGCATGAGTGGTGAGTAATGAAGTAGTGCAGGGAGGAGGACGGAGGGGGAGCTGGATGACTGCGTCGCTCTGAGGGAGATGTATTGAAGCGCCGGCTGGGTGATCAATAGGATGCGGTCAATCAGCAGAGTGATCTATAATCCCTGACCTTACTTTAGATGGCTAAGAGACGAGGTGTGTGTGTGTGTGTGTGTGTGTGTGTGTGTGTGTGTGTGTGTGTGTGTGTGTGTGTGTGTGTGTGTGTGTGTGTGTGTGTGTGTGTGTGTGTGCGCACTTGTCTCCATATGTTTAAGTGGACAAAATTAGACAAACCTGTATTGTGTGGACATTTCCACATTGTGTAAGTCCCTACAGGTGTATGAAATCTAACGTGTGCGTGTGTTTATCCCTCCCACTGTCTTTATGGGTGACCCCGCGAGGAAAGTTGACCATTGAGCAGGATTGATGGTTTATCCCTTGAGGACCACATGGCAGGGGTGAGGTGGTGCTCACTCCTCACCCCTGCCACGTGGACCCAAGGGATAAACCATCAACCCTGCTCAATGGTCAACTTTCCTCGCGAGGTCACACCCATTAGGACAGTGGGAGGGTTATATGTTCTTACATATGCTGATTTAGCATATTGATGAACGTCCTATCAAACAATGTAGGTGTTTGTGTTTTTGTATCACGTGCTACCAAAATATTTTTACAGTGTGGCGTAATGAAAACAACCTTCCTACATCTTCAGATTTGAGATTATTTCACTACAATTGTAATTTCTCTTTGGTTCTGCATTCCACTGTGGTCACTTGCTAATCCAGCTGATACTCTGGCAACAAAAAATCTATTAGAGTAACAGTAACAAAAACAATGACTGGTATTAAACTATATTTAAAACGTATTTATTAAGTTTAAGAGTAAACTTTTATTATGTACTAGTGAACATGGGTTAACCTAGACTCTAGAGGTGTGCCATCTCAGGTGCAATTCAATTTGATTTTGATTCAGGGTCCTTCTGTTTGATTGTTAAACTATTATCACGATTACCACTATTTTTGATGCGTTTTTTCACCATTTAGGTTCTTTTCTCACATCATAGCTTTTCCATATTTCAACTTAATTCAGCACACATTAATTCAAGTTATCAAAGCAGAGATGCTGAGCTTCTGGTCTTTAGACCTGAAGCGTGGCTTCAATTAGCATAAAAAACAAGTTACGTTCAAGCTAAAGGGGAGTCTGAGGGTGCAGAGATGACCTCCACACCCCTTTACTCCTCTATCACGTAATCTTTAAGAAAACACATGATCGTGCCACATTACTGCCACAGACTGACCTTATAAATAACCAAAGACTCCGGGGTGCTGCCTCAGATTTGCAGCAAAGTAAGTAACACCATAGTTTTGTGAAACAGGCTAGAGTTGTGGGCTTATATTGGTCATTCTTTGTAGGGCTGGGCAATATGGCCTAAAATCAATATCACGATATATTGAGGATTTCACCTCGATAACGATAAATGGTTGATAACTACAGGTATACGCAGAAACAAAAGTTGTCCACTAGATGGGGCTGTCACATGTATTACGATGAGTCACACGGTCACATGACTCAAGGTGGTACAGCTTCTTAAAGGGACATGAATGTCGCCAACCTGCACACATCTTTTAATGTTTTTATTATTGACATGGGAAAAACAATATAGCTAAAAGTCAGAAGTTTTAATAGTGATACATTTTCGACTTATTGCCCAGCCCTAATTCCTCGATTGTTGGCTGGTTAGGAGGAACAACCACTGTCTTCTTCTCTTCATCTAACCCATGATGGAAACATGCGAGGTGTTGTTGCATGTTGGTAGTGTTGCTGTTGTATTTTACTTTAGTTTTCTCGACTTTCCTTTAACCCTGTTGAGTAGATCTCACGCTCAGAGGCTACAGCTAACAAACAAGCTTCCGTCATTGCTGCTTAGTTTTTTCCGCTGGTCCGTCCCCAAATGATGCTTACACGTTAGGGTCAGTACGATTGGTGCAGGATGGCATCAGTTTGGACTCATACAGGCAGTTTAGTGTTCAAATGTAGTTCCGAAGGACTTCTCAGGAATGCGGAAGTCCCGGAGCCTGTGGGTGGCGTTTAAAAGACGCACGGGAAAGTCTGTGGTGTCCTCCATAAAATAAACAAACGTGAGCTGTGTTTCTTTTAGAGACTCTGAACAACATTATTTTATTAATTTGGCGTGTATCCTCATAAAACTCTGTGCTCCGCTGCTGTGGGCCACACACACGCACTGCTTTGTCCTCCCACTGAGCAGCTGCCTGCCGGCTCACTTGGGCAAGAGCTACGTGCAGTTCGCTGCTCCGAGGACAGGGCCACACACACACACAGCTATCTATCTTCTCTCCCACTGAGCAGCAGCTCCATGCTACAGACACCGAAGTTTACTCAACAGCATCCAGCACGAAAATGAATCGTGCATGAGAGAACCCCTCGCTATCTAAATCTACTCGCCAGTCAGAGTCGATCGGCATAATTTCAGCCAGCCTAATAGATCAGTGGTGTCACCTCAGTCCCAGTCGGACCACTGGGGAGGAGGTCTGAAAAAAGAGTCACCACAGAACGGAAAACTCATATGTGACCCAAGTGTGCAACCAACTTCCGGTCCTGTACCTGACCGTACTGACCCTAATGTGCAAGAGCCATAAGTGTCCGGGCGGCACGCGTAACTCTGATGTCCCTGCCACACTTGTGGCTGTTTTTGTCATTTATTTATAATCATTTATGAATGTTTTACTAATCAATTTTAAATCGGCACGTGTCACATAACGATGCATCGATTAAATGGTGAATCGGCACATCATTACTAGACTCACCAGTCCATTTGAGATGATCATGGAGAATATTTGTAAACACTGTAAAAAACGTGTTATGAATGTATAATGAGATAAGCCAAAGGTGAAGATGAACAACTGTATTTTTTTGGGAGATACTCCAATTTCAGTCTTGAAGGCCAAGACTGATTTGTCAACACCGATTTTGACCAACTCCAATATATCTCAAAAAAACTAAACTTACATGTTTTTTAATTGCTGCTTAACTAGGAAATGATGAATCTGTAAGTACAAACTCCCACAGGGAACCGTGTCGTTAGCATGATTAAGCACTTGAATTATAGAAATTGTGACTCACAGACCAGGAAGGGTCAGAATTCATGAAACAAAGTTTCTCCTTTTCTGATTTTTGAGCTAAATATCTGCCAACCAATGATTAATTCAGTCATGGTGAACATTGTCTAATTCCCTTTTTGGAGCATCTCTAATTTTACCGCACGCTCTGAGCAACATTACTTTTGAATGTTTCCTTTAAACAAACACATGTTTACCCATAACAAGCAAATTTACACAATAACAGCTCACTATCAAAACACCAAATCAACTGAGCAAGGAAAACCAGATCATAGAAACCTTGTTAACCATCAATAATGTTGTTATAACACAATTCAATGGTTCCTCTTGTTACTTCCAGTTCAAAGAGGCAGAAAGGAAATATGAGCACAGTTACAGGTCTGAGCTGAGATGCCAGAGATGCAATACAACAAAACAAAAGGTTGGTCTCAACTACTTGTTCCCAAACTCTGTGGGTCGTGAGGAACTCAGATTGTTTTAGAATTATCTCAAGAAACCAAACCAAACTAAAAAGGAAATCCTGTTTGTTACGACTGCTTGAAAGGCTTAGATTGACAGTGAAGACGAACCCAAAAATTGGCTGATGATTGATCTAAACTAGATCAATCATCATGACCATTCTAACTGGTGATCAGCCAACCTGAAACTCAAATATCAGACTTTTTTTTTTTTGAGTGAAACATTGCCAAGCGGTATTGAAAGCCCAGTCCAATAACGGATCATCCACATTTTTTATGTAAAACGATTTTTGGACCTTTGTTAAAGAATTACAGCTCAGGGGTCACGCTATGCGGTCTGTTGAGTAGCCCTGATGTAGAGGATAGGGTTAGATGGAGCCGAATGATTCGCTGTGGCAAGCCCTGAAAGGAAACACTGTTTGGAAAACATGACAGAAAACAACACAAGAACCCTAACACTAAAACACATGGAGCTCATTCTAAAACCCTACAACAGCATTTTCTCTCCTGCGTTTGACCCAAACTGACACCTGCTTATGAGCTACAGAAGGAATTTTATCAAGCTAACGTTCAACTCCTGCTCTTCCTCTCAAGTTTTTTTTTATATAAAAAGGAAAGCTTCTTCTACATTTTCTTGGTTACCATGGCAACACGTCCCCAGCAGTCACGTCCTTAGCTGAAAACGTTTGGCTGCAGCTTGATCATTCTGTTGAGGAACATCCAACTGTGACGTGTGTAAAGTGAGAAGATGAATAGCTTCCTTCACAGAGATGAAAAATAATAAAAGCAGTCTACGTGGTGCGTGAGCCACAGCTGGCCTTTGTTTTGTTTTTATTTATTTCCAGCTTGCTAAACCACTGCTGATGCTAGTGCATGATTCTGCTGTTTTAATGTGACATTAGCGACGTTTTTAATGCATAAAGCTTAATAACATCATAAAGCGTGCATGAATAATGAAATTACTTCAATCTAAATGCTTTTAAAACATCAAATTCACATCTAAAGCTCTGCTGATGCTAAATCTGAATTAATAATGACCTGACTTTACACAACAAATGGTCTGTTTATGTTTATTACCGTGTTGTTATTCACTGCAACACAGCCGTAACCACCTGCAAAGACCCAGATAGTAAACACAGTTTCCTGTGTAATAACCCACACATGGCAGAATAACGGAACAGAAAAACCGCTGACTTTGAAGGAGTTTTAGGGGGTAAAAGTGATGACTGTAGGATCTTTAATCAAAAATAGAGACCAAAGAAAAGACAGTTTCCCCCCATTGGTTCATGAATGCACCATTGCCAAGCAACCATAAAAATCCAAAATTGTTCCTGTTTTGTGAACTTATAATTGCTTAGCACTATTTCAGTCTGGCGTGGTTTTACTTCCAGATTCAACTTTTTCAATATCATCTCATTTTATTTTGTTGATTAGAATATGAAGCTCAAATCGGTATCGGCCCTCAAAACCAGAATCAGTGCACCTTGGGGTAAAGCAGAATGGATGCTTTTTTTTTTTTTTGGTATCATGAAATTTGAAGATTTACATCAGAATATAAATGCATATTTTAAAACTGAAGGAAAGAAAAACAAGGTAGTTGATCTGCAATGGGGACATCAGTCAGACAGTGCACAGCAAAATACAAATCATACACACCTTTTGAGATTACGGTAATTTCCACAGGCCATTCTTTAAACGTTTATGCAAATAAATGTAGTGTAATACATCCCTGTCTGTGGCCTAGCTGGTGTTAAAAGCTGAGGCTTCCCTGACCCACAGTGTCAACACATACCCAGTCTTCATAGTGCCTGGTTCCGTTCTGCAGCAGGTCCTCCAACTGGATGGTGCAGTTGGCCACAAAGTCATCATATCCAATGGGAGCATCGTGGAAAACCGACAGCTCCAGGCTCCTTCCTTCACGGACTTCGGTGCAGAACTCCTGGTGCCAGGATGGACTGTTGGTCTTGGTTCTGGTGGCCGTCTGGCCCAGTCGAGTCTGGTCCAGGTTCAAGGCCAGGTAGGGGTCCAGCAGGAAGGAGCCACTCTTCCCTACAGCGTGACGCAGGGCCCATGGGGTGGGCTTGAGGTCCACAGCCTCACACACACGCACCTTCAACACGCCATTAAACACAGGCATGTCTGTGGGGTGTGTGTGCGTGCTGAGAGAGGATGTGTGTGTGTGTGTGTGTGTGTGTGTGTGTGTGTGTGTGTGTGTGTGTGTGTGTGTGTGTGTGTGTGTGTGTGTGTGTGTTTAGGTTATTCAGGCTGTTTCTGCTCTTGTACACAGAATGTTTCCTTCCAATGAGCGGGGTCACTGCACAGTCCTGTTACATCCCATAATGCCGCTTCACTCTCAGACTAACCCAGCCATATCCGAACACACACGTTAACCAAATAGCTAATTGATCTGTATTAGCTTCAAGAAACGCACTTACAACACACACACACACCCTTGTGAGGATACTCTCTCCCACCCGAGCCGCTGTTTGTTTATGGTCGGTCCCTAAAAATCCCGTTTCGGCTGAAACCGTCCAGAACGTGAGGGAGAGCGTAGGGTGACAGCTTGCTCACATGTGCAGTCCCCGGAGCCTCGACACTGTCCTCAAGGAGTGTCTCCGCCGGGTCAGGGTGGGAAAGAGCCCGAGCAGCCGCGCCTAGCCATCCGGGATTGGTGCTCCGTTTCCAGCCCGTTGCGGCTCGCTCTTCTCCGGGATAATCTCCTGGCTTCGACCTCACGCCACCACGAAATTTGCGTCTACTCTCGGAAAACCGAATTTCCTTCCGATGCAGTCTTTTGTCGAGCTCGCGAGCTCCCCAAACACATCACAGAGCTCAGATCACGTTCGCTTTTTTCCTCCGTTCGGTCCCTGCGCGCGCCCCTCTCTCTCCCAATCCGTCAGTGTGAGCGCGAGCTGCAGGAAATGCGCAAAACGCGTCACTCTCTCTCTCTCTCTCTCTCTCTCTCTCTCTCTCTCTCTCTCTCTCTCTCTCTCTCTCTCTCTCTCTCTCTCTCTCTCTCTCTCTCTCTCTCTCGATTGTCTGTGCGTGTGTTCATTGGGAGAGAGAACGGAATTCACCCGCAGGCATGAAGCGTGTGTGTGTGTGTGTGTGTGTGTGTGTGTGTGTGTGTGTGTGTGTGTGTGTGTGTGTGTGTGTGTGTGTGTGTGTGCGTGTGTGCGTGTGTGCGTGACATTGCTAGGTAGCCAAAGCCAGTCAATCAGTCTGACTTTATGCATGTTCATGGGGGGAGGGGGGGGGGGGACAAGGAGTCTGTCTATCTGACATTTAAAGGTTGTACATATTTAATTTGTACCATAAACAAAAGTTCTAATATTTTTGTGGGATTTTAATTGCATCAGTCAAGTAATCAGTGTTTGTGCTTAACCCTTCGATGCAAGAATTATGAAATCTTCAACCATGACTTTTTAAACAATTTTTTCATTCATCTTTAGGTGTGAATGAAACAAATTTCAACAATTTCTTGTAACATTTAATAATTTACAAATAATTTATTACATGTCCACCTCAGTGGACAGCGTGCATTCTGAACATGAAATATGTTGACTTGACTTACTGAAGTCCAAGGGGAGGGGCTCAAATGCAATAAAGTCTTCAACAGCTGTGCTTGATAGTAAAAATAATAATAAAAAATAAATAAAATTCTGAGTGCCTGTCCACTGTAGTGACCATTATGCATCAAAGGGTTAAAGAGATTATCAACAGTCTTGGTCAGCAGCGCTCTCTGCTGGTCAATAGGACGACTTGCCGTTTGGTGATGTCATCACGTTTTGATGTTACTGAATGGTGTGTTCAGGTGCTCCTCGGAGATTAGATAAAATATTTAAATCTTTGTCCTGCCCATCAATTCAGCAATTAAAATCTTCTGTTTAAAAGATATGATACATTATCATGGCTCACTCTGTAAAAGTAAACAAAACAAACAAATAAACAGAGATTGCCGTAAAGCTGCACCTGTATGAAACGTTGGAATATTTCGGGAAAATTTTTTTTTTTCAATATCTGTATTAACGATTTCGGCGAGCAATTATTATTTGTTCTGAACAAAATATTTGTTGATTTTCAAACAAACTAAAAATCATTACCTTTACTTTTCTGGCCACTGGGTGGCAGTGCCTCGTCGCTGTGCTGTAGGTGTGATTTCACAGCGTTAAACTTGATCCAACAGTTATCAACTCAGAATGGAGGGAGAGTGGTGTAGCGGGGTTGGTGTTTTTGTCCTTTTAAATGTTATAAAAGATCAGTTAAAAGGCTTGTTAAAGAAAAGGAACGGGGGAAATGTGTGTCGAGAGACCGTCCATTTTATTTTAATGACTCATTGCAGAGTTTTATTATTAGAAGGCTGAAGAATTAAGATGTTTGTTTGTTTGTAAATACATATATTATCAACTAAAAATAACCAGATAGAAAAGTTATGGGAAATTTACCAAAATCATAAAGATTTTTTTTCTTAGTAACTGCCACACAAATAATTAACTGACCTGTAAATTTTAAAATGATCATCTCAGTTTTTTAAAGCAAAAAACTTTATCTTTTGAATCTTATGTGAAAATGTCTCTGAGGAAATTCTAACACGAACACAGTCTTGAAATTACAAATACCAGTCTTACATTAAATAGCTTTATTTATACAAAATAACAAAACATTTTTATAAGCATCAAATTGAACAGAGTTCGTTTTGACACAAACTTTACAATGGAGTTTAGAAAGAGTATCAATAAAGGCAAAAAGGGGACAAAAACGTAAACAGGTAAGGAGGTAGGATCTGATGCTTCTGGCTGATTGTCCACAGTTTGCCGTTGGGGGTCCTCCAGGGGCCTCTAATGGATCTATAATAATCTATTTATAAAAAAAACTGACACATTAGTGAGAACAGGAGTGATTTGGTGACATGTAAGGGGTCTCTGGATTATCAACTTTCAAGAAGTAAATGCATGATCAGTCAGAGGTAAAAATACAGAAGGAATACAAATGAATTAAAATAACATCTGAAAAAATAACAGCAAAAACCATCAAAAAATAAATCAGGAAACGAATTAATCCGCCTGGAACCAGTAGTCCTTTCCTCAACATATTTTGCTGCACAACCCTTAATCTGCATCTTTTGTCTCTGTGCAAATCGGACCGGCTCTGTAAAGTCCACTTGGAGCTTCAAACGTCCAGGTCAGAGTCACTGTCCGTTACCGAGAGGAAAGTTTCTCCATCGTCGTGCTCTGCGCTGCCGTCTGGGCTGCAGTCTCCTCCACTCAGTGCATGCGCACTTTCCGGATATATGCGGTGGTGCTGCAACCTGAAAAAAACACGAATGAACAAATGGGTTTGTCAAGTTTAAATAAAATCTCACTAATGGTATAGCTGAAAGTTAGTGCGCTTTTACGCACGCGGTGGTCTTTTTGCGCGCGACTCTGGCTAACCGCGAGAACTATTAGGTGAAAAGTAATAAGTGGGCATTAGAACGGTATTTTTAGAATAAATACTTAGTGGTTTTATTGTTCCAGAGTAACTTTCTAAACGATTTGAAGACGAGGCCAGGGTGTTTAAACTAATCCATGCTCCAGTAAAATTCACCAACCTGTTTTTAGCTGCCGCCGCGCGGTCTCGCTGTCTCCGGTTTTTGAACCAGTTTCCAACTTGAGTCGGTGTCAGCCCGGTGGCGTGCGCCAACTCTCTCTTCTTCCCCGGATTGGGGTATGGGTCCTGCAGGTACCACTCTCTCAGCAGCCCCCGCGTGCGCTCCTTAAAGCAATGTGTCTTTTGCTCTCCGTCCCAGATGGTCCTTGGTAATGGGAACTTCTTCCTCACGCGGTATTTGTCCACGGGACCGAGCGGCCTCCCTCTGAGCTTCTCCGCCTCCCGGTAGTGAGCTTCCAGCCACATCGCCTGCAGTTTACCGTGCGAGGCGCGGGTGAATCGGTGCGTCTCCAGGATGCGATAGAGTTCGCGGAAGCTTCCCGTGTGGAAGGCCACCACGGCACGTGCCCGCTGCACGGACTCATGATCGGAGATGGAGTCGCGCCCGTCTGTGGTCACCGGGAGTGACCAGAGAAAGCGGGCCAGTCGCTCGATGTCTCCGGTCTCCTCCAAAGTCTCGCACACGCTGGCAATCTGCGAGGCGGAGAAGCAGAGTCCTGGGAGGGCCATGGGAGGGCAAGCGGCGGGAGGGTCCTCTAGTGACCGGGAACCGGGCAGGTGAGTGGGTCCATCCACAAAGTGTGGGAGGAGGAGGCGGGAGGCTGAAAACAACTCGAGAGGTGACCTAAAAACCATCTGGAATGCAGCCGGAGAGTGTTTCTAGATCAGACTGACAGAAATCTGCAGAAGTGGGTCTCTTTAGCTCACCTGGGAGTCTGGGATGGACCCGAGGTCTGAATCCTCATTGGACACCAGCTAACGGGGATTGACATGACTGCTGTCAATCAGACAGGATTTATGTGTCCAAACTAGAACAGCCTCTTAATGCCAAGTATGTGTTTAAAGAATTAGACGTCTCTGGAATTTAATAACAGTAAAAACAACAAATATATAACAGGGCTGCATGGGGGAGCAGCAAGAATGTCACAGGTTAAATTCCCTGCTGAGGGCATTTTGCTGCGTTTTCTCCATGCATGAGTTTTTATCGGGTACTACTCCAGTTTCCTCCTACAGACCAAAACATGCAGGTCAGGTTAAGACACTAAATTGTCCTTGGGTGAAAATGAATGTGTGACCGTTTGTTTTTGTCTCTGTGTGTTGGACTGGAGACATGTCCAGACTGTCCCCCACCTCTGGCCAATGACTTCTGGAGTCAGACACCAGGCCCCTGAGACCATAAGATGACTGACTGTTACAAATGCAGTTGTCTTTTTGTTACCATCCCTCTTCAAAATACTTTCAGCTTAATTTGGATTATTGCTGCACCTCCAGTGAACCTGACATTGAAATGCCCATTTGGAATTTAAATTACAAAAATAAACTATAAAAATGTGAATTCATAAAGATTATAGCCCATATAGGGCCTGGAACAAAACAGCATAGAAATTAAGTTACTTTTCTCAACCTGATAAATCTCATCACCTTTCTGCAGTAATCTGCTCAATAAGAAGAAGAAGAATTGTGATCATCTCACCAAAACCTGGCAGCATATGTTTCTCTAAGTGGTCTCCCTTCAATCTAATCACTTATCTGTTCTTCAATATCCATAAATTTGGAGATGCAGGATTAATTTCAGGTTTATGCAGCTAACATTAGTGTAATGGAGCATCATATTCAATCAACATTAATATTTGGGAGCTCTGGACCATATGCTGTGTATGCCGAGGGGCCATCAGGACAGGTTTCTCTAATAGAAACTAAAAGTAACCTCACTGAACACCAACAGAGTGTGTCTTCAGGTTATGAAGTCAGATAAAATAATTAAAGTCAAGGTAAAACAACAAAAGAAAACAATATCATTTAAAAATAATGTCACCCAGTGGCCCAATCACTAATTCAAACGCCCCAAAGCAAGAAAAAGGGGTCACCCTGATTTAAAGGGTTAATGCCAATTACCCCCAACAGGCAGATGTCCCGGCTTGGGGGATTGAGTTGACACGTGCCTTTTCTCCCCCACTCTGTATGAATCAAATCAAATCATGTTTTCACTTCATTTGTTCTAAAACCGTAAGTTTTAGATTTAAAAACATTGTTTAATCAGCAGTGAAAGAACTTAGAACATATCCCAGTTTGAGGGTTCAGCTTCTCTGCAGTTATACAGAAACATGTTTTACAATCTAAAACTCATCAGAGGAGCCTTGTGATGCTGGGATAGTTTAGTTTACAGAGATGATCATATACATTTTGATTATTCTTATTAGGGCTGAGACAAATCATCGAATGATTCGAGGGGTTCGATTCATTAAATTCCTCGATTCATTTGTTCCTGATTTGAGGCTTCATTGAATGTGTGCTCCACAGTCTGAAGACGTTTTGCTGGATCACCATGTTGTAGTCTCGGTGCTGTGCAGGAAACTAGAGAAATAATTGTAAAAGGCAGACTTGGTCCAAAGTTTGGGATCAAGAGTTAAAATATGAGCAGAATTGCTAATGCTAAGCTTGTGGTAGGATTCTCACAGCAAGTGTGGTTCAGAAAAAACGTGATTGTTGTGAACAACTAAATTCCACAAGCGGAAGAAAAATCTCCATCATCCCTTTTATTTGTGGATCTCAGCAGCAGTGTGGGGCCGAGCCGCCGCAGCTCTGGTTGCTACGAGTCTGCTCCCTCTGCCACAGCAGTCTGTAGCAAGCCATTGTATCATATAACTCACCAACACTTTTATATTTCAATACAAGTTAGACTAGATTATGTTGCCAACCCGTACATAATAAAAGAAATATACCACAAGTACACTGTAACAAACAGAAATCAAATGTTAGCATTTCTAGCTTACCACTGAAAATGTTAATGAAATAATTAAATTTTACTGATTATATGTGAATATTTTTAGATATGTTATTTTGACTATGATGAAGTCGATACAAACCTAAATTGTGAATGAAATGCAAGTCAAATGTTGTTCCACAAACTATTTATTACCTATAAATATCAGCTGGGAAAGAGGGAACTAGACAACATCAATTTAATGTTGAGCCTTTCATAATTTTGCTTTTTTATTGTCATATTTTTAGCAGCAGACCATAATCTTGTTTCACTTGAAACATCATCAAATAGAATACTCGATTAATCGATGGAAGATTCGATAGAATACTCGAATACTAAAATATTCTATAGCTGCAGCCCTAATGGTTATTGCCTAGATGTAACCGGATGAGTAAGAAAGTCTGTGTGTGTGTGTGTGTGTGTGTGTGTGTGTGTGTGTGTGTGTGTGTGTGTGTGTGTGTGTGTGTGTGTGTGTGTGTGTATGTGTGTGTATGTGTGTGTGTGTGTGTGTGTGTGTGTGTGTGTGTGTGTGTGTGTGTGTGTGTGTGTGTGTGTGTGTGTGTGTGTGTGTGTGTGTGTGTGTGTGTGCAAAATGTCTCGTGGACCACTGGATGGACTAAAAATTAGATGTAACTTTTATAGTCAACCCAATTCAATATGGCCACTATCGCCAATTGACTTTATATAAAAAAATGGCTTCTCAGATTATTTTAGATGTTGAGCTAAATTATGATGGATATGCCGAGAATTATCATCATCATCATCACCATCACCATCATCATCACCATCACCATCACCATCACCATCATCATCATCATCACCACCATCATCATCATCATCATCATCATCATCATCATCATTGTTGTCATTATCAGCATAAATATTGCTATAAAATTGTCAATTACAAGGTAAAACGATGGAATTCTCTTTCCAATCAAGCTCATAGATCTGCTTGCATCAACTGACTAAATGGTTTAAGCTTAAGACCCTGATAAGAGGAGACAAAGTAAGAACCAAGACAATCACTTCCTGCACACCAATGATTTTCATCCTCATTTCTAAAGCATACAAAATTTCTCTCATGTGTTAAAAAACTCTGTTTCACTAGCAATAAGATGTAAATGCTTGTTTATTAAACTGGATTTGCACAAATAAAAATAAAGATTTATTTAAAAGGTTTTGCAGGTGAATTCAAGCATCTGCAGAAGACGTTTCTTTGTGTTTCACAGACTCATGTCGCGTCTCTCAGTCTGCTCCACTCGAATTACCCTCAGACGAATGCAGCATGTTTTCTCAATGTTGCAACAGCAGAACAATGAGAAAACACACACACATACACACACACAGTCATGGTCTTAGAGATCCACCCAGCTTAAGAAAGGAGCGTTGTTCTAATCAAAGCGTGAAGGACATGCCAAACATACTCAAACTGAGGTGATTAGAAGGCTGTTTTAATAGTTACAGCTCAGCTAATTCAGCCACATCTTGGTCTGGGACCATTATCAGGGTGGAGGAGGGACGACACTTCCAGGACGGCTGGAGGAGCACCGTGAAGAGGAGGCAAAGTGAATCCTTGTAGCATCTCCTCATCCCTTGTAAACAAAAGCCCAGCTCCTAATTAACCTCACCGCTGACCTCCGCAACTTAACACCAACCTCTTAAGCCCTGAAACTTTAACCTCCTTAGCAGCCTCTTGAAAAAGGCCATCCATCCCCCTAACTCCCTCCTCAAAGCCTCCTCCTCGTTAAGCCACTAATCACTTCCTGAGTCTTTGTTGGGCCCCCGTGTGCTCCAACAGGGTTCCAGGAGAATCTGTTGGACAATGGTACCCGAATAAAGGAGGATAGAAATATGGATGTGGACAGAGATGGAGGACAATGTTGTCTATGCTGAGCAGAAAGCCTACAACACATTATAGGTGCTCCATCTCTTTCTTACAAGATTTTGGAGACAATATTGGTCGACTAATTAAAGTGAAAGTTTGTCCAGCCTCCTCCCTGAAGCTTGTTGCAGAGGCAAAGATGGACGCAGCGTTGCGTTTCCTTGTGTGTGGTCAGCGACTGACTGTGTCTTGACCTGCATCAAAGAAAGCTGAGGCTGACAGGTACTCAAGTAACTGTACCTGAGTGACTAATCCCACCGGCTGATTGGTTTGTAACTCAACACCCCATGCTGGACTAATCCCGCTCTTTTACCAGGGAGCTGTTAGTCCATCTACAGAAGTTCTGGATTCATCCCTCGTTTCTTTTTGTTTGACTTCTATGAGCCAGACTGGTGGTGGTCTTTCTCAAAAGTTTCTGATGCTTTTTTGAACCTTGGTTCTTGGTTCCTGAATATTATCATCTGCCACCTAAAGAAAACATTAGCAATCACAAAAATGTTAATTTTACAGATATTGAGCCAAAATGTGCTGTTATAGTAGCTAAGAGTCCTCTCAAACACATATCTTGGCCACTAGGTGAAGACCTTTGTTTCAAACTTTGCCATTAACCACCAAAGTTTCCTAATAAAGCAATCACTACAGCTGATCAGACATAAATAATGGCCACGACTCAGTTTAACAGATACGGGACGAGTAAGTCACGCGCATCGACTCCTGGTCCATGGGTCATCTGCTGCCAAAAGGAGGGAGTCTGTGGGTTGATAAAAGTTATTTTCTGATCCCGTTAGATATGAGCCATAAATTTCACATATGATGTCTGTGAATTTTACAGACACGTTTTGATTGCTTTCTTTCGACAAGCGGTAAACGCTATTTTAGTTTTTTTGTGAAAAGACGTATAGAAATACAAATGCTTGTCTCATCAAAATGAAG
>NC_091756.1:43896340-43943840 GCF_043380555.1 Nothobranchius furzeri | reverse complement strand
AGGTTCCAGACTATCCTTTAGTTTGCATCCACTCACAGTAAATAATAGTTTAAACAATTTGTCAAGTCTTAAGTGTTTGTAAGTAAATTCTTACTTTGTTTATAAATCTGACTGTTTCTTGAATCAAAACGAAGTGTGTACGATCCCTCAGTAATTAAAAGAATCCTAGGATCTTCTAATTAATCATCCTAAGACCAAGCAGGGGATATTCTATTTATATAGAGTATCACAGCTATTGGTCACAAGTAGTGGTAATAATATAAATAGCTTTTCAAGCAATTTACTTAAAGCAACTTACCCTCTATTGTCATTACATAATGGTGAGCTAACCAGGTTTTATTAAAATTGTACACTTCGTTATGGTTTTTGAATCATTAATTAATATCAAAAGCTATTGTCTGTGTCTGGGTGAAAAACGGGGGCAATCTCGTTATTCGCCACCAAGGGCTGCTGGTCTACCATGTCATTCTAAGTCTGTGGGCCTCCATTTGAAAGCTCCATTTGAGCTAAACTGCAGGTAACTAACTATTTGTTGATATTCTAAGATAAATACATTTATGGATGTGTGTTGTCAAGTCTTGAGTGATTCTGCTACATGTGTTCGTGTGGTTTTGTCACTGTTGGAAGCTTGTGTTTAGCTGGGCCAGGAAACTGATCCCCACCTAGCATTTAGCTGCTCGCTAATCCGGTCTGATCAACCAATAATATTAGAATCCTAACGCCGCATGACGGTCGTTTTCTCTGAGGAGAATTCCGGACACTAATTCTGTTCATAAATCAGAATTATCAGGGACACCTGAGCTGGTTAACAAGCCTGTAGTTGATTTAACTAGCCAAATTAGCGCTATTTACCCGTGAGCTTCCCCCGTGAACAACCCGGTCGTTGGCTCAAAAACGGAAGAGCGTCGCGAGGTGCATGCCGCAAATTACACACTTTACCGACATAATAGAGCGAGAACCTGAGACGGTATACCGCCGGTCAAGGGGCTGATTCTGCCTTGTGAATCAAGCCAAGAGATACATTTCACAAAAAGACGGTCCAGGCCTGTTAGCCTCTGAAGCTAAGGGTAGCAAGGCTGAAAACGCAACCGGACACGCAGATCCAGTGGCGCTTTCAACCGTTCTTGGCAGCATTTGCCTTTGTCATAACTCGCTTTACCCTACAAAACAAGCTTCCCGCATGCTTTAGTAATTTTGAGTGTATATTGTGACTCTCTTGTGAAAAAAGCGATCTCAACGGGCCAGTCCGCCATTTTGAGGACGGTGGCACCGTGCGTAACGGAGTGACCTAACAGAGTGACGTTACAGAGTGACGTTACGGAGTGACGCATACTACCCCTCCCACACTTGCCCAGAGCTCAATCAATCCAGTACCGCCATCTACTGGCGTGTTTTAATCCGGCATCTTCAGCAAAAGCCTATTAAATCCAGTTTTTCCACAGATTTTATCACAAAATCACTGTTTTGTGGCATCACCAAGATGGCCACAGACAGGTGTACCGTCATGAATGTCCTGTTTTTGACCTAAAGGTCATGCTCTGCTGCGTCTGCTCGAGTGGAGACATAAAGTCTCTTTCACAGGCCTAATCTACTTGAGATATTGGCCAAGGTCTTTCATGCACTCTGCTCATCTAAACTGCTTCGCCTCTGTTACAGCTCAAGACAAGACAGAGAACTCTCTTGATAAATACATATTCAAACAACGTTTGTTATTGCCAATAATAAGGTGAGCCCAATGTTCAATCATTCTGTGAAATGACAATGTTATTACTTGATATTATAATCCTGTGATCAGTAGTATTTTACAAGTAATTATAATCTTGGACATTTGCACAAGACACTGAGGACACGTAATGCTAAAGTCACACGACACGTTTCCTTTTGTCTGATCCAATCAGAACCTTTGTTTCTGATGCGAGGCGTGGTTTTCTGTGGTGTTTGTATAAGCCCTCTTTTGCATGTCAAATTGTGATTCCCCAGTAAACCAAAATATGATAATTATAAAAACTATTCCACACCACCTTTTCTTTAGTTCAAAGCTTTCTAGAGAAGTCTCGGACAGGCCATCCGGACTTCCTCTTCAGCCAAAAGAACCTCGACAAGCTGGATAAAATCTGTTGCACGTTACACCTGACCGCAACGGTTCCTTCAGAATAAAAGCTGAACCTCACAACCCCTTCATGGTCTCGCTGATGCCAATAATAACCTGTCGTGGCCTGGAAGCATTCCAAGACTAGTTTGGTCGGCACTGCTGCTTTTCTACCGGCTTCGGTTCCAGGGAGGGTCTAAGAGGACGTCGACATTCTGGATCTAAACGGAGGCTTCCCTTGGGGTACGTAGACCGACAGATGGCGTTTTGTCACACCCTGTCCTGTCTCCCCTTTTGGTTTAGTCCTGTGTCTCTGTTAATTGCTCCCACCTGCCTCTCGTTTTCCAATCACCCAAACTCCCAGCCCTCTTGTATTTAAACCCCTTCAGTTCTGTTTCTCGTGTTGGATCATTGTTTCTATGTTGGCGTGTTCCCCATAAAAACCTTTAATCGCTCCTGTGTGTCTGCTTCCCTCACACGCATATGGATCCTTACCTCCGCTTCATTCACCGGCACGTGTTGACAGAATGATCCAACCCACTAAAGGATCCTGCTGGGAGTTTCTCCCCTGGGAGTGCCTGCTCCAGTTTCTCTCCTCGGACCACCGGCCGGCTTCTCCTCCTCCGGCGTCGCCTTGCCGCGGACGCCGTCACCGAACTTCAGCCTCAGCGATCCTCTCCACCCTCCCGGAGCTAGATGTGAGGTGGGACCAGGAGACACAGCTAGACCACTCCTGCTACGTGGGCACCAGACTGGCTGTGTGCTCCCCCGGAGCTGGCCCACGGCGTTGGGAAGGATGCCGGGCTCCACCATCACCCCTGGTACCGGGACGGAGCCGCGAGCTCGCCGCAGCTCTGGCTCGCTGCGCCAGCTTGGACCCGCCCCCAGTCAGACCAGCAGTCCCGTCTCCGGTCCAGTCAGCGCCTCCGTCATCTGCAGGCGGAGGAACCACACCTACAGCCCAGCTGACAGAGCTCGCCGGCATCCAGGCGGAGCTTGGCCGGATCCCTCGGCTCGTCAGCCTCCGGGGGCTCCAGCTGGACAATCTATCCTCTCTGCTCTCCCAGTTTCCGGCACCACCAGTTCAGTCAGCTCCAGTTCCAGCGGTGGTCCCGGAGGTCGCACCACATCCTGTTCCAGCGGTGGTCCCGGTGAATGCACCACATCCTGTTCCAGCAGTAGTCCCGGAGGTCGCACCACATCCAGTTCCAGCGGTGGACCCAGAGGTCGCACCGCATCCAGTTCCAGCGGTAGACCCGGAGGTCGCACCGCATCCGGTCCAGCCTGTCCAAGCGGTCCCATCTGCAGCAACTCCTCCTCCACTCCAGAAGCCGACGGTCCAGAAGCCGGTGGTCCAGATTCCTGCTGTTCAGAAGCCGACGGTCCAGAAGCCGGCAGTCCAGAAGCCGGCAGTCCAGAAGCCGGCAGTCCAGAGGCCGGCGGTCCAGAAGCCGATGATCCAGAAGTCGACGCTCCCGGACCAGAAGTCGACGGTCCAGAAGCCGATGATCCAGAAGCCGACGATCCCGGACCAGAAGTCAACGCCCCCGGACCAGAAGTCGATGGTCCAGAAGTCGATGGACCAGAAATCGACGCCCCCGGACCAGAAATCGAGGACTCTGGACCAGAAGTCGATGGAGGTCGACTCCCCGAGTCCTGTGGTCGACACCCCTTCCAGTCCTCTGGTCGACGCCTCTTCCAGTCCTGTGGTCGACGCCTCTTCCAGTCCCGTGGTCGACGTCTCTTCCAGTGCTGTGGCCGACGCCTCGTCCAGTCCTGTGTTCGACGCCTCGTCCAGTCCTGTGGTCGACGCCTCGTCCAGTCCTGTGGTCGACGCATCGTCCAGTCCTGTGGTCGACGCCTCTTCCAGTCCTGAGATCGACGCCTCTTCCAGTCCTGTGGTCGACGCCTCTTCCAGTCCTGTGGTCGACGCCTCCTCATGTCCTGTGGTCGACGCCTCCTCATGTTCTGAAGTCGAAGCCTCCTCGTGTTCTGAAGTCGACGCCTCCTCGTGTTCTGAAGTCGACGCCTCCTCATGTTCTGAAGTCGACGCCTCCTCGTGTTCTGAAGTCGACACCTCCTCGTGTTCTGAAGTCAACGCCTCATCCACTCCAGAGGTCGACGCCTCATCCACTCCAGAGGTCGATGCCTCATCCACTCCAGAGGTCGACGCCTCATCCACTCCAGAGGTCAATGCCTCATTCACTCCAGAGGTCGATGCTCTCTCCAGTCCAGAGGTCGACGCTCTCTCCAGTCCAGAGGTCGATGCTCTCTCCAGTCCAGAGGTCGACGCTCTTTCCAGTCCAGAGGTCGACGCTCTTTCGTGTCCAGAGGTCGACGCTCCCTCGTGTTCAGAGGTCGACGCTCCCTCGTGTTCAGAGGACGACGCTCCCTCGTGTCCAGAGGTCGACGTCCCCTCCAGTCCAACGTCTCCGCCATCTCCAGTCCAGTGGTCGACGTCGTCTCCTGTCCAGTGGTGGACGCCGTCTCCTGTCCAGCGGTCGACGCCGTCTCCTGTCCAGCGGTCGACGCCGTCTCCAGTCCCGTGGCCGACGCCGTCTCCAGTCCCGTGGTCGACGCCGTCTCTTGTCCCGTGGTCGATGCCGTCTCCAGTCCCGTGGTCGATGCCGTCTCCAGTCCCGTGGTCGACGCCGTCTCCAGTCCCGTGGTCGACGCCGTCTCCAGTCCAGTGGTTGACGCTGTCTCTGGTCCAGTGGTCGCCGCCGTCTCCAGTCCATTGGTCGACGACAACGCCTCCAGCCCAGAGGCCGACACCGCCGCCTCCAGCCCAGAGGCCGACGCCGCCGCTTCTAGCCCAGAGGCCGCCGCCTCCAGCCCAGAGGCCAACGACGACGCCTCCAGCCCAGAGGCCGACGACGACACCTCCAGCCCAGAGGCTGACGCCGCCGACTCCAGCCCAGAGGCCGCCGCCGCCGCTTCCAAACCAGAGGCCGACGACGAAGCCTCCAGTCCAGAAGCCGCCGCCGCCTCCAGTCCAGAAGTCAAGGATGTCTCCTCCGGCGTCTCTGCCTCCGGTCACCGCCAGTCCTGCCCTCATCAGGCGCGGGCCCCCAAGAGTCCATCCTCATCTCCTCCTCTGTCCCAGAAGCAGGCCCCTAAGAGCCAGTCGTCACCACCTCCTCTGCCACAGACGCAGGCCCCCAAAAGCCCGTCATCACCGCCTCCTCTGCCACAGACGCAGGCCCCCAAGAGCCCGTCGTCACCGCCTCCTTTGCCACAGACGCAGGCCCCCAAGAGCCCATCGTCACCGCCTCCTCTGCCACAGACGCAGGCCCCCAAGAGCCCATCGTCGCCTCCTCTGCCCAAGGCGCAGGCCCCCGGACTCTACTGGTCCCTGCCTCCTCTTCGTTGGGCCCTCGGTCCCTCTCAGCCCTCCCTCCGGTTCCCCCTCCTCCCACCCTGCTCTATGTTCCTGTGGGCGTCTGGAATCCGCCCTTTTGGGGGGGGGGGGGGGGTACTGTCACACCCTGTCCTGTCTCCCCTTTCGGTTTAGTCCTGTGTCTCTGTTAATTGCTCCGACCTGCCTCTCGTTTTCCAGTCACCCAAACTCCCAGCCCTCTTGTATTTAAACCCCTTCAGTTCTGTGTCTCGTCTCGTCATTGTTTCTATGTTGGCGTGTTCCCCATGAAAACCTTTAATCATTCCTTTGTGTCTGCTTGCCTGCTTCCCTCACCCGCATATGGATCCTTACCTCCGCTTCATTCACCGGCACGCACTGACACGTTTCATGTGTGTTAAAAATCTCCACCTATAGTTTAGAGCGAAACATTCACTCCCACTCAGAACTAAATGCTTCTCCGGATCCACTGGTTCTGAAAGCAACATTCCACACATACACCATCATCTCACGTCTCACTCCACCTTAGTTCCATCAGTCCACCGAGTGTTTAAAGTTAGTCTTGTTTAAATTGTGTAGAAATAAATTTCTTAACTATTTTAAAATATAATATAAACCTGACTCTCTTTCTTTCCTCGGAGTTAATACGAAGTGTCGCTTAATCCCTGCAATAAAAAGTTCTGATCTTCTGGTTAAAATATTCAAAGATCCATCAGATTGATATTTAAAATTTCGATGGAATCTCCCATTTTATGGTTCATAATTAAGATGTAAACAACTCATCCTTTACACAGGGATAAACTTTTGATGGATTTTCTAACTGAAATGAAAGGGGACGTGAAACAGCAATTCTCTAATGTAAACCAGAAATTACAAAATCTGGATGAAAGAGCCCGGGCTATGGAGAATGCTTCCTGTGTTAAAAAGGTTTTAACCCTTTCTACTGCTGATCTGCCTTCAGATATGGAGGAAAAGCTGCAACCAGATGAACTGATTGACTCTGACCTACAGGAAACAGACTATCTGATCCTGCTCCATCCACACTGATAAGCTCATCCGCCATGGACAGTGGCCCGTCGCCCCCGGGTGTCGAGCCTGACAAACTGTTCTTGGGACATCTCCTGCCTCGGGGGAGAGCTGGTAAGCCCATGGTATCTGTGACATTGCAGCAGGTGCACCCCTGCAATGCTCTTCTGGATACTGGCTCAGACTACACACTCATGTGCAGGTCTGTTTTCAACCGCGTCTGCCTGGGTGCAGGACGAGGAGTACAACCTCCAGAACTAAGTCCTTGTGCAATAACTGTCCATGTTTTCTCTCCTTCTACCATGATCTTGTCTTCCATGTCTCTGCTCCACTTCACGATTGGTCCTCTGACCTTGATGCACCCCGTGTACATCTGTGAGCGTGGTACCATGTCTTTGATCCTCGGCGTGGATCTGTTAAAGCGCTTTGAAGCTTTTATCGATATGGAAAAGGGAGAACCTTGGACGGGTGTCGAAGAACCACTGCCATTCATCTTGCCTCCTGACCTCGACTCTCACTGCCTTGTGGTGGGTGACCCTGAGCATGGGGAAATTGCATGCTCACAGCCGAGTTCAAAGCCTCCATCAGAGCCATCCTCTGATGTGTTAAGAGTGACCAGTCCTTCCAGAGCCTCCAAGGTCAGTGACACCCGCAGAGTCTTCGTCGTCACTGCAGCTGGATCGCTTCAACCTGGGGTGGGATACCACCTGCTCCAGATGAGGTTGACGGTTGCAGTGACACTCCACATCCACCTGAGACTCCAAACCCTGCAGTGGGAACACTACCTGCCGATGGGGGAGTTGATGGTGGCGCTGAGACTCGGGCTGAAGCCCAGTACCCTGCGGTGGGGACACCACCTGCCAAAGGGGGGGCTGATGACATCACTGGCCCTGCTCCACTACAGCTGGCGCTGGTGACTTCTAGCCCTGAGGTTGGTGACCCACCTACCAAAGGGGGGGGGGGGGGGTTGACTGGCGTCCTGTACCACTACTGGTTGACCCTGATCACTCTGACTGCACATGTGCATCGACCGAGGGCCCTCCAGAGCGCTCACCAGCGCCGATCCCTCGCAAAGCTGCACCTACACCAGTCTACAGTCCTAAACATTCTTTGTTTCAGTTTTCAGGACTGACAAAGTATCTTTGACTGGTTGCACGTGCCTGTCTGATGTCCAACGCAGTTAAAAACTTTTCCAGCTACATCGGTGTACAGAAAATCAACATTGAAACTCAACATCAGCTCGTGACCTTCCTTAACAGTCAACGTATCAGAGATGGTGTGGTGACCAACACACGCATTGCGTCATGGCTGCTTGCTCTTCAGAGCTTCGACATTGAAGTACACTACGCCCAGCATCAGCGTAGTCCTCTTGGCATGGGTCTGGCTGCGTGCCAGCATTGCACGGACAACGCTGTCGCGTCGATCCTACCGGCTAACCCTCTCCAGACTCTGCTGAACCCCAACCACCACTACTTCGACCAGGCTCTCTGTGTGGACTTGCCAACTGTGTACGTTGATGGCAGTTCCTTTCGACACGGCGCTGAACCTCGTTCAGGCGTGGGTGTTGTTTGGTTACACGCTGACCGGAAAGACTCTGGGTGTTACCAGTTGGGTCCTAAGACCTCACAGTTTGCAGAAGTGGCTGGGATCTTGATAGTGCTACAACTCGCTGCTGACCGTGTTGTCCGCAAGCTGGTGATCTGCACAGACTCGGACTACGCGCGTCTCAGTTTCATTTGTCATCTACGTTCTTGGAAAAGTAGCGGGTTCTTAACCTCTAACCGGAAGCCTGTAAAACATCAAGACCTCTTCATGGCTTGTGATGCCTTAGCGACATCACATGACATGCAGATCTATTGGCGTAAGGTCAAAGGTCATTCTCGTGCACCCGAAACTGAGAAGGATCTGAACGATCTTGCAGACTCTCTTGCCAAACAAGGTGCAGCTTTTGGTACCCCATGGTCCTTCAACCCCTTGTGGCTCCCTGACGATGTGTCAGACCCACCCCGCGGGTGTGTCGTGACCCGAGCTCAGGCCGCTAACGCGTCCACCACTCAACCGTCTGATGGCTTTGTGTCCGTTCAACCTGTCTTTTCTGAAAACGACGTTGGCAGCCTCCAGTCCCAGGGCCCTGCTATCAGCAGGATGATCCTGTACCTTTCTGATTCGACAGCTCATCTGCCTTCTTCTGTCGAGCTTGACTCCGTTCCTGAGCTCCGTGCTCTCTTTTGGGTTTGTGCCACGCTGAGGATGGTTGAAGGGTTGCTGATGCACGTCTCCAAGCCTTCGTCATCGCCTGTCCTTATGGCGCCACCACCCCAAAGGTGGGGCATGATCATGCAAGCTCATGACTCTCCTTCTGCCGGACACAAAGGTGTCAAGGCCACGTTCGATGCCCTGAGCCAGGTTGCTTATTGGCCGGGGATGCGTCGAGACATCTCAGACTACGTCCAGAGCTGTCTGGTTTGCGGTCAATTTCAGCCGTCTAATCCCATCCACAAAGCTCCGCTACAGAACAGGTGGCCGTCCACACCGTGGTCGGACCTGCAATTTGATTGGGTGGGGCCCCTGACCAAGTCCAGCAGAGGTAACAAATACTTCTTGACCGTGACCTGTGCATTCACCAAATGGGTTGAATGTTTGCCGGCACCTAACGACACGGCTCAGACAACTGCTATCATTTTGATGAATCACATCTTCTCCCAGTTCGGTCTCCCTGCACGTGTTAACTCAGATGGGGGAACTCACTTCACCTCTGGAGTGATGGAACACCTTTGGCGGATGTTGGGTGTCAAGGCCAATTTCCATAGTGGTCACTGGCCCCAGTCTTCCGGCCAGGTGGAAACGATGAACCGGACTGTTGTCAGGATTTTAAAGAAATACGTGTCCTCTAGTCACAGAGACTGGGATGTGAAGCTTCCGTTGGTCCTTATGGCCATACAGGCTACTCCTCATGAGTCTATAGGTGTCTCCCCATTTGAAATGATGACGGGTAGACAAATGACCCTGCCTCTCCACCTACTGAATCAGTCTGTTCATCCCAGTGCCGCTCCGGCTTACACTAACGAGCAGTATTTGCAGGACCTGAAAAAACATCTGCCTGCACCGTTTTCTTTTGCACAGAAAAATCTGGGACTAATCAGCTGAGGGCAAGAAGGCTTATTATGATCAGAAAGCCTCACATTCTGAACTTAACATGGATGATGAGGCCTGGTTTTACATCTTTGCTCCTAACTCCGGTCACACCAAAACAACCTGTGGTAAACTGGCTAAGAAACTTTTGCCGAAGTGGCAAGAAGACTCTGATAACCCAACACGCATCAAACCAAAAGGGGGGTGAATTTTCCGTCGCCTGTCCCTTAGTTCTCTGTTTCAGGTTACACAAGTGTGTTTGTGTTTGTGTGTGTGCATGGTTGTATTTCCTGTCTATACATAACATGCAGACTTGGAGTGACTTGGGATGGTCAAGCTGTGGGTTCCTGGAGTCCTCTAATGGTTAAGTCCTAACAGTAAAAGGGAGTATTCCACAAACTGTTATGTTTATCTAAATTCCATTTTTATTTTCTCTATCCATCCATCAATCCATCCATTTTCTGAACCCGCTTGTCCACGCAGGGTCGCAAGGGGGTGGGGTGGGGGGGGGGGCTGGTGCCCACCTCCAGCGGTCAACGGGCAATCAGGCAGGGTACACCCTGGACAGAGAGCCAGTCCATCGCAGGGCAACACAGAGACACACAGGACAAACAACCATGCACACACACACTCACACCTAAGGACAATTTGGACAGACCAATCAACCTAACAGTCACGTTTTTGGACTGTGGGAGGAAGCCGGAGTACCCGGAGAGAAGCCACGCATGCACAGGGAGAACATGCAAACTCCATGCAGAAAGATCCCAGGCCGGGAAGCGAACCCAGAACCTTCTTGCTACAAGGCAACAGCTCTAGCCACTGTGCAGCCTATTTTATCTACTAATCTATAATTCCTTATGGGGTACATTCACATATAGGTTTGATTACTAACAACACTGATTTACACTTTTAGTGTTTCTTCTTTACATTACTAGTAGTTATATTATTATTTCTGTTAGAAAGATATTCACAGATATACATTTCTGCATTATTTTATTGCAGCTGATTTCTTTCGTCATTTCTATTATAATCAATTTTATTTTGACATCATTACATTACACGCTTTTACAGATGGAATCAAGGTAGTCCATTCTCACTGCAGATCCTCATGACTGTTTAATAAAATGACTTAGTTTTGTTTCCTGCCTGGTTCCTTGTTTGCAAAGATTTCTTCAGAATATTTTAACAGATCAAGTAGCGTTGATGATGAGTGTTGAACTCCATCTGACAAATTTGGGATCAATTAAACTGTTGGTATAGAGCAGTTCTTAATCTGGGGACTGGGGGGTTTTCTACATAAAACATAAATTTTTATTATGCACAATAATTTCTATTCAAATTTGAATGAATAATAACTTTTACTAGTTTTTTTTTTTGTGTTCCCGCTCATACACATGAAAACACTGCATCTCAAATATGTTTCTCTCTATTACAGGTTGTGGATCTTAGATTATTGTGGATTATTAATAAGAGGGCAGCAAAAATTTTAATACTGAATAATTGTGATGTTTACTTCTGATTTTTTTTGTTGCAAAATAAAGAAAACTGCACTGAAATAGATGAATATTGTTCTTTAAATGCATTGTATCTGCCTATTCATGGTTCATGACGTTTTTTGCAGATTAATAATCGTTAATCTCTTTGGTTCTAGATATTCTACTGGATACAAAGCACTAACTGTTGGCACCAAGGCAATCATTTTTCTCTATTCTTTGGGATTTGTTTTCAAAGATGCTGACATGTCTAAATCAAATTGCTTTGTTGTTCATCTGTGCCTCTTAGTCACATCTTGTTTTGTTTTCTCTTGTAAAAACAAATTAAAGTGACAGAGATTAAAGATTAACAAAACACGGTAACCTGGAGCGTTTCAGCAGGACAGAGTCAGTCTATTGTTTGGTAATATCTGGCTTAAAGTGGATTCATCAGCAGGCAGGCACACACGTCGCCCCCACCCCCCCACCCCCCACTGTCATCAAATTAAATTTACCCCCAATATTATATTTGGATTGCTCATTCACACTAATACACACACACACACACACACACACACACCATAATCCCACAACAGATTGAGAACACCTTTAAGATACGATGTAATTATGATCAGGGATTGTGATCAAATTATGACAGAGTGACAGATTAGACATCAGTGGTGTGTGCGTGTGTGTTTATAGGCATTTTGGAGACGACACATTTTTATGAGGTTTTTTTTTTTTTGCATTGACGATCGCAGACTAACTTTATGGCCATGTTTTAAAATTTTTGGAAAAAAATCTTTTTGTTAAATTGAACCAAGGTGCCCCAATTTCCATGTCAAACTATAAAAATGCCATCATTTTGCAAATGTTACATATTTAAATAACGTTATTTTAATTTATACATTCCCTAGTGCATACTTATTTTTTTACTGCAAGTACTACAGCTGCTTCTACATTTGGAAATGTCAAAATCCATCCATCCGTCAATTTTCAATACCCACTTACCACTCAGGGTCACAGGGAGCTGGTGCCCATCTCCAGGTAAGCAGGAGGGGTACACCCTGGGCAGGTTGCCAGTCCATCGCAGGGCAACACAGTGACACACAGGACAAACAACCAAGCACACACAACCACACCCAGGGGCAATTAGGCAGGACATTCAACCGAACAGTCATATTTTTGAACTATGGGATGAAGCCGGAGTACTCTGATAGAACCCACGCATACACAGGGAGAACATGCAAACTTAATCCCAGGTTGGGATTTGAACCAGGGACCTTAATGCTACAAGGAAACAGTGCTGACCACTACACCAAGTCAAAATCCTGTTTTAAAATCTGAACACAGCGTCACCTCCCTCTACATTGGTATCATTTTTTTAGAAGAAAATGGTTCAAAAGGTTTTTCTTAGATGCATGTTCAACTGTATGTGACACAAGGTTAATCTGGACCTGTGCTGATTTCTTATTTATTCATTGTGATGTATGATCTCAGTGATTGATAAAGATAAGATATCCTTGGTGAGATGAGACTAGCAGAAATCAGCTTCATCACTGTGTGGCATGAAAACTGCAACATGTAGGAGAGCATGGTGCTTTAGTACTAAAGCTACTAACCACCTCCTCAACACCGTTTCCCTCAGGGAGGCGCTACAGGAGAGTACAACCTTTGATTGTTCCTTCCAAATGCAATTAGGCAACAGAGTTAACGTTGGCTCATCTTCAATCCAGTTTTCCCTCAGCCCCTTAAGCTACCTTAATAAAGTAGCGCAACTCGGGTTGCGAATGACCACAGTCACCTATTCTTGTCATGTCTATGTATGTATGTCTGATCTCAGAATTGTGTGTACTGAAACTCTAATTTCCCTCTGGGATTAATAAAGTATCTTTGAATTGAATTGTGTTTTTCAAAAACTGGGCACTAGGAAAACTGTTTTAACAGGTCATAGTTCTCATCCAGAAATGGGCAGAACACCAACTCTGGATTAGGGAGGAGGTCTTACCTCAAGAGATGGTGTACCTTAGGATAATTTTCATGAGTGGGGTATGAACAGTGCGGCTAGATCCATGGCCTGATCAAATGAACGAGTCTGTCGTGGATTAGAAGGAAGCTAAACAGAAGCTGGAAATTCCAATTTCTCAGTCGATCTACATCCTAATCCTCATTTGGCCATTGGAATAACCATGTGACCAAGATCGCCGAAACTGGCAACTAAAATGGATTTCCTCTGCAGGATGTTTGGGTTCAGTTTTAAGAGGTAGGGTGAACTTCTAGAAGTCAGTCAGAGAGGAGCTAGATGAGGTGGTCCAGGCATGTCAGGAGAAGACCATATGGTCAAATCAGGGCACAAGGATTTTATTTCTTGCTGGCCAGGGAATGCTGAATAATCCCACTGTAGGAGCTGGCAGACATGGCTGGGGAGGGGACAATCTGGGGTTCTTTGCCAGGGCTGGTGTCCAAACGAACCCAGATCCACAAGACTTGCTAACATGCTTTTTCAGTGTTCATGAAAATGCAGTTCTTCTGTTTAATAAACTACTCAATCTTTTTAAGATAATATGTACTGATGTGCTACATGCTTATCAGCTTGTACATATGTATACATTTGCTTCAAGAGTAAAGACATGGTGTCTAACATCATTTACATACGATCTACAAAATGACACACACACACACTGAGAAATGATGATTCCTGCTGAATAAAAATACATCACCACCACCATTTCCTTGGCAGGTATTTTATTTCATATATAGACGCTTTCTGTAATCAAATGTGAGTGCAATCAAACAACAGCAATACAAACTTTACCAATGCAGTCTGAGAACCAGGAAAAGGGTTAAAACGGGGAGTTCACTCACTCTACGTAGCGAGCAGCTAGTAACCTCATGGACAACATTTAAAAAAAGAGAGAAAAGAAAGGAAGCCTTTTCCTCTGTCACAACAGTCTGCTGTCACGTGGACCTACAACTGTGACATTAATGTTGAGGCTTACACTCTTCATACAGGAAGTCCAACCAGTGATACAACAATAACCACCCCCGCCCCAAACCCTCCCCATTACCCTCAAAAGCCATGAGTCCAACTGTACTTGGCTTTATGGCGACAACCTCCCATTTTCCCAATCATGATTATCATCATCATCATTATTTTTATTCTAATAGAATCAACAAAAATAAAATCCAAATCATTTCCATTTGTCACACAGCAGGGGCCAATCAGTGTCCAGAGGTCCTTCAGGTTCAGTCAACCAATGGCTGTCCATTGAGAATGATTAGAAAACCACAAAGCTGTACATGTAGAACCAAAGTCCTCATGCAGTGCCCTGCGAAGGTGGCACATCACACACAAGTGGAAATGGGGGGGGGGGGGGGGGGGGGGAGACGACAGTGTATGGGTTTGTGTATCTGGGTGTGTGTGAGAGTGAGAGAGAGAGAGAGAGAGGAGAGAGAGAGAGAGAGAGAGAGAGAGAGAGAGAGAGAGAGAGAGAGAGAGAGAGCGAGAGAGAGAGTGTGTGTTTGTTTTAAAGAGGGAAGAAGCAAGGGTGTTAGGTGATTTTCAGACCCAGGAGCACGAAGAAAAAAAAATTACATACAAAGTCTTTTCCCACCATGTGTGTCCTCTTGGCCCTCATCACACTGGCACACACACGCACGCACACGCACACACACACACACACACACACACACACACACACACACACACACACACACACACACACACACACACACACACACACACACACACACAAGAAACGTGCTCAATAGGTCCTCATGTCATTGTGAAGTCAGGTGTTCAACATTCAAGAAAAAAAACAAAATCTCAAAGTTAAAAATCATCTTTACCATCACGCTTCAGTTCATAAAATTCAGACATTTCTGAGAAGTGATTCGGCGTTTCCTCCGGGTTTAAAGCAGTATGCGTGTTTTGGGTGTTGTCTTGTCCCGCTGCTGCGAACACACATACACACACACACACACACACACACACACACATACATACGACCAACATGCACACACTCACGCATTTCAGCACACACCACATGTCCTCTTTTAGTGGAGAAAGACATGGCGCAATAGAGACGATCCTCCTCTGGGTGGATGCACAGGTCACCAGAAGGGGGGTGGGGGGGTTGTTACCATGGCTACCAGGGGTCATCCAGGTCACCAGCACTCTGAAGGAGAAGATACATAAGAAATACACGGAAGGAGACATGCATTAGCTTTCATTTGATAGTCAGGAGTAATTACTTCCAGTTAGTAATCAACTCCGCCCAGCCTGAACGTTCACACAGCCAGAACCTCGGTGGACTCACCTTGCAGAGAATCACAAGGCCAACTGTCAGACTGAAAAACAGGGAGGGGGTGAAGAGACTGGAGCCTCTACATCGCTACTGCTGTCCACAGATAGATCACAAAGTAAAGCTGCCCACTCTCATTTGTTGAGGCTTCACTCACAAAAGCCACTGAGGTTTCAAAACAAAGTGCTAACATGACATTGAGTCTAATTGGAAGCATACAGAGGACAGTGAAGGACTTCTGGTGTAACATTTTGCGTTCACTCCTCCCAAGTACTTTACAAACTACTGACACATACACACCACAACATAGGGGCGCCAAAATATCCGCTTAAAGGACCAGCAGACGGCCCCGTCTCAAATGTACAATACAGCTGAGCTGCTTCAACAATTATTAGAATCTGCAAGAAATGTTCTGTTTTTTCGTAACTCGGATCTACACAACGAATCAACACAGCACAAGAAACAGAGGGATACAATTGCTTTATGGTGAGAAACACAACTGAAGTACATGAGAGAATCATTATTCAGCCATTTTTACTTTGTCACTTGGAGGACTGATTTGCTCCACATTTTAACAACTCAACCCCCCCTCCTCCTCCCATACACACGGTGTTTAATACAATTGGCCTCTGACGAACGTGCAGAGCGTGCATTACCAACGACTTACAACCACCTCTGGTGTTGAAGAGGGGTAAACCACAGGTTGCATGTTTTGTAATAAAACTTTAGATGAAAACGTTTCAGCTAAAGTAGACAGAAGTACGAGCTTAATGTGAAGTCCTGCAAGAAATCCCCCCCCCCCACCCCAACGGATGAAGACTTTACTCCAGCATAGTTTCCCATAAAATCATTTCCACATAATTATACATCTCAACATAAACAGAATGCACATTTCACACTAAAAGTTATGTACTACATGTCAACATTCAACATGCCGACTGGAAAGTTTAACAAAGAAGGCATTAGTTCTATAAGTCCACAGCCTTTTCCTTTTTAAACACGAATTAGCGATATGTTTTAGATGTAGGCTAGTATCTGACCGAGCTGCAGCTTGTAGCAACACATTTATAACTTTTCAGGATATTGACAAGTTTGCAGGGCTTCTCAATTACCTCGTAAGTGCCGTAAAGCTTCATCATCATGTTGGTGGAATTTTGAAAATGCTTAAAAACTGAAAAAGATTTGCCTCAAACTTGTCTCACGTTTCTGCAAGTCAGTAAGAGAAATGTGAGACGACAGAGGGATGGGGTTGAGACCAAACCGCAAACAAAATCAGCCATTTCTTTAAAAAAGAAAAAAGTCTCAATTTCAATACGTTTATAATTACATCAACTGCTCTATGTGGAACGGCCATATGTAGGACCTTTTACAAAAGTGTTGTCTGTAATAATCCCAAGAGGAAATTTGTTTCTCAAACTACAGGTGCTGGCCAGTAAATTAGAATATCATCAAAAGGTTGAAGATATTTCAGTAATTCCATTCAAAACGTGAAACTTGTACATTATATTCATGCAATGCACACAGACCAATGTATTTCCAATGTTCATTACATTTAAATTTGATATTCATAAGTGACAACTAATGAAAACTCCAAATTTGGTATCTCAAAAAATTAGAATATTCTGAAAAGGCTGAATATAGAAGACACCTGCTGCCACTCTAATCAGCTGATTTACTCAAAACACCTGCAAAGGCCTTTAAAAGGTCCCTCAGTCTTGTTTTGAAGGCACCACAATCATGGGGAAGACTTCTGACTTAACAGCTGTCCAAAAGACAATCATTGACACCTTGCACAAGGAGGGCAAGACACAAAAGGTGATTGCTAAAGAAGCTGGCTGTTCGCAGAGCTCTGTGTCCAAGCACATTAACAGACAGGCGAAGGGACGGAAGAAATGTGGTAGAAAAAAGTGTACAAGCTCTAGGGATAACCGCACCCTGCAGAGAATTGTGACGACAAACCCATTCAAAAATGTGGGGGAGATCCACAAAGAGTGGACTGCAGCTGGAGTCAGCGCTTCAAGAACCACCACGAGGAGACTCATGAAAGACATGGGATTCAGGTGTCGCATTCCGTGTGTCAAGCCACTCTTGAACATGAAACAGCGCAAGAAGCGTCTCGCCTGGGCCAAGGACAAAAAGGACTGGACTGATGCTGAGTGGTCCAAAGTTATGTTTTCTGATGAAAGCAAGTTCTGCATTTCCTTTGGAAATCAAGGACCCAGAGTCTGGAGGAAGAGCGGAGAAGCACAGAATCCACGTTGCATGAGGTCCAGTGTAAAGTTTCCACCGTCAGTGATGGTGTGGGGTGCCATGTCATCTGCCGGTGTTGGCCCACTCTGTTTCCTGAGGTCCAGGGTCAATGCAGCCGTCTACCAGGAAGTTTTAGAGCACTTCATGCTTCCTGCTGCTGACCAACTTTATGGGGATGCAGACTTCACCTTTCAACAGGACTTGGCACCTGCACACAGTGCCAAAACCACCAGCACCTGGTTCAAGGACCATGGTATCCCTGTCCTTGATTGGCCAGCAAACTCGCCTGACCTTAACCCCATAGAAAATCTATGGGGTATTGTGAAGCGGAGGATGCAATACGCTAGACCCAACAATGCAGAGGAGCTGAAGACGACTATCAGAGCAACCTGGGCTCTCATTACACCTGAGCAGTGCCACAGACTGATCGAGTCCATGCCACGTCGCATTACTGCAGTTATTGAGGCAAAAGGAGCCCCGACTAAGTATTGAGTGCTATACATGCACATTCTTTTCATGTTCATTCTTTTCAGTTGGCCAACATTAGAGAAACAAACATTTTTTCATTGGCCTTTAGAATATTCTAATTTTCTGAGATACCAGATTTGATGTTTTCATTGGTTGTCACCTATAAATATCAAAATTAAACGTAATAAACATCGGAAATACATTGGTCTGTGTGCATTGCATGAATATAATGTACAAGTTTCACGTTTTGAATGGAATTACTGAAATATTTTCAACCTTTTGATGATATTCTAATTTACTGGCCAGCACCTGTAACTACAGCTCAGTGAGATACTGGCTTTAGTTTAACTGTTTAAACACATCAACAATAACCCCAACCCTTTATGTCTTTTTATTACAAAAACCAAGGTTCTGTTTCCTCAGCATCACCTCCATGTCGTCTGACCTGCTGGGCTTCAACTGATGACAGCATCTAAATCCTCCCTACTGTGGCTTTGATTTCAATTCAAATATAAAAACACAACACAAGAAACCACAAATCCAAACAAGCGATAATGAGTTCATGTAATATTTGTGTTCTAATGTTCTGCACCAGCTTGTTTTTCCCCACAGGTGTGCGAGGAGAATGATGCTGTCACAGAGGCTTGCGTTACGTTTAGGACCAGAACACACTCTACAGGCGATTGTCGGGCCGCGTGTTGAAGCGCGGTCATGTAGGAGCATCGTTTTAACACTGAACCTACATAGTAAAAAATGAGTTTACTCCAGAGTGGTGAAAAAAAAAGGAAAAAAAGTACATTCAGGAGGACTTTTTTTGTTCTGTTGCTCAAAAGTATGTTTACACCTGAACGCTGACCATGGATTCAGATGGTGCATCTGTGTTTCCACTCCTGTTTATCAATGCATTCTCTAGAAGCAGGGGTGGGGAGAAGAGGAGGAAGGAGGAGGACCGGCCAGAGCAAAGACCAGGAAACATTTAGTCATTTTTACCTGTAACAATAAACAATTGTTGCCTTGTTTCTACTGTAAACATCAGTGTGGTCAACATATAAAAGGAAACAAAATGCCTCAGTAGGTGGTACAGTAAAGAGTACTGGGAACAGAATCTGAACACACAGAAAGGCCATATTTGTTTCCGGTCAATTATTACCAGATCATTTAATTAAGGAGCAATAATGGCCGACGTGTCTGTTCATGTTCTGTGCTGGGGTAAAGAGGAGGTCGGAACACACGTGACAAAGCTCAGGGGATGGGACGAACGGGTGTTCATTCAGAGGAGATATCAGGGGTATCTTGGTTGGCCTCCTGCTCTGCGGTGGAAGGTGAGGGTGGGGGCGAGGGGGGAGAAGGAGGGGAGTCGGGTTGCTCCTGGTGGTCATCATCATCAGCGCTCCTCCTGCTCTCCCCGGTTCCCTCAGCGGCGTTCTCTCCCCGCAGACAGTAGGTAGCCAGCGTGTCTTCCAGCACTGTGCAGTACTGCCCCCGGTGGTGCAGGCGGAACTGCCGCAGAGCCTCCATCAGATGAGCTGCCGTGCTGCCACCTCCCTCCTCACTCTCCTCATCCTCCTCTTCTCCCCCCTGAGGTGACACGCTAGGGTCAGAGTCTGCAGACATGCTCCATGTTCAAACACATCAGAGCACATATCCAACAAGCAGTGTCGGTACAATATTCAGATGGCTGTCAAGCAAAGATTTGACATCACCCAGCAGTACGAAAGTGGCACAAACATTCTTGTGTCACCCCGCAAACGCTACTTCTGACCCCGTGACCAGCAGCCCCGTGTGATGTTTGTTGTGTAGTCGGGAAAGGGAGTGCTAGGTACTCGACAAAAGCAATCACAAGTCAAAGATCATCTGACGGTTATACATTTTTACATAGTTACCACATTCACACTCGACAGGCTAACAAAAAGCTGACGCTGATCTTTGGTTTAGAATGAAAACAAAAACACCTGAAGCCTTCAAAGATACTTTTGTAAAGGGTTGAATGAAGTATCTTCTTGTGGAAGTGCTTGTAATGATCATTAGGTGTGTTTTCTGATGCGTCCACACCACATCAAAGGATATTTCAGCTACTTTCAGGTGCGGTCTACATAAAAGTTATAAATAAAATCTTAGATAGCTTCCAGAATGGTCACTGGAGAAATAGAGATTAAATTCTTCAGGATTAACAAGCTCAAAGCTAGATCAAATGAAAACCAGACTGATATCTTAAAACAGCTCCAACCTCCTACATTCAGTGGTCCATGCAAGCGTTATTTAATAAACCTTTACACTAATTTCTTTTTCACATTACAGTTTTGTTGCTTTCCTTTCAGGCTGTCAATATGACAAAAACCTCAATCCCTTTATATGTTACTTCTTTAGATGATGTCATTATTACATGTAGAAGAGTTAGCTAAAGTCAAGCCAACTCGCAACTGTGCATCTCCTATATTACAGAAGTTGTTTACAAATTGATCTGCTAGAAAAATTTTGTGTTAAGTGTGAATTATGTTGGTTGCTGGAAGTCTCCAGCAGACCTCTCCTCCTCAGCTCACCATAACATGCTCACTAGTCTTTGGCCGCCCTCCCCTTTGTCCCACATAGGGTTGGGTGATTTCCTATATTTATGTCGATGGTGATTTCCAACGTAGGGTTGGGTGATATGAAAAAAATTCTCAAGAGACATTTGTCAGTATTAAAAATGGAAGATGGGTTATAAATAGGGATGAAAAGGATAAACCAATGCCACCACATAATTTTTTCAACAAGTGAGACATACGGCTGCATCGGTAGCAGCCTACTCAATCGATAGGAAATATCCATGAATTCCTAGATTGATCAGTTGCGGAGTCATGGATCGGGTATCACGAGACTTGGAATCGGTAGGCAGCATCACATACGTGACAGCATCTCTTAAACAATACTGGGCTTTAAGCTGCCTGTGCCGCGTGGCTGCCTTGCTGGTGTTAGCATGAGTCATAGGCAAATGATAGTGTGGAAAATGGAGGAGGTGAAGGACAACAGTGTCAGCCTTAAAAGTGAATCTTTATTCACCCGTGACTACAGAAGTACAAAAATACGGAGCTAATGTTTTACTCGTGGATGAAAACGATGCGAAACGTGGGTTTAGAGCCTGGTTTAGATGTGGTGACTGCATGAGGAGATGGAGGAGAACGAAGTACAAAGTCATCCGTGTTAAAAAGGCCTGCAAAAATGAAACTGATTTAACACGGAAGTTTGAAATGTCTGATCTGTGTGATTAACTTATAGGCATAAAATATATATCACTCGTAAAAAAAATTATTAAAAAAAAACAATCAGTAAGGGCTTGGACTATAGCCAATGGTTGATAAACTCATCCAAATGCCCAACCTTAGTCCCACACACGTAAAACAGAGGGTGCACATTGATTGTTAGGAGAAACACACATTTATTCAATTACATCCTTAGAAAATCCCACAACATGGACCCCAGTTTAGGAAGCTCCATAGTTTGATTTTGTTTGAAGTTAACAAGTGATACGTTAGCTAACAGGTGCTATGTTAGCTAACAGGTGCTATGCTAGCTAACAAGTGCTACGTTTGCTAACAGGTGCTACATAGTGATGTGATCTAGAGCCCTGCACGGGCCTAAAATCTGAGCCAGTGTCCGGCCCGGCCCGACGGGATGGAGCCCCAGCCCGACCCGGTCCGAAAAGGTTTTCAGGATTCTCTGGCCCGACCCGAGCCCGATTTTTTTTAACCTTTCATAATGTTTTAGCGTGATAGAATGCTCAGCATTCTAATTATCTGCGAGAAGCGTTCTGCAGTAAAAAAAAAAAAAAAAAAAAAAGAAAAGAAAGAAAAGAAAGAAAGGAAGGAAAAACAGCATCAATGCAGCTTTTTTTCTAACAGAGCGTATTTTTCGAGTGGCAGATGAAATTTATGAACACTATATTAATTGGATGCATTTGTAAATTTAATCTGCTCTGAAAATGCGCTCTTGTGCAATTAGAAAAAAAAGCAGCATTCTAATTTTCTAACTGCAGAGCGCATTTTCTGAGGCAGATTAAATGAACGTCCCCAATTAACATAGCGTTTGTAAATTTAATCTGCCGCTCTGAAAATGCGCTCTCCAGTTAGAAAAAAAAACAGCAATGAATGCTGAATTTTTTTTTTACTGCAGAGCGAATTTATTCACAGAAAAATAGAATGCTGCCGTTTTCATGAGAATAAACAAATGGTTTCTGACATCAAAGTGGACATAAAATGGCAAATTAGAATAGGGGCACATGTTTCAATCAGCAGTTTGAGAATTCGTTTAGATAGGCGCATTTATAAACCACACAGACCTTAATTGAGCTTACGGTGCGTGAGAAGCAGGCAGGTGCTGCTCAAGTGTTCCAGTTGTTTTTTTTAATGAATTCGATTAAAAATAAAAGCACCCGGCCCGAGGTAATTACACAGTCGTTGGCCCGAAGCCCGGCCCTCGGGCCGACCCGAGGGCCTAGGGCTTCAGTGCAGGGCTCTAATGTGATCTTCTTGTTAATTACAGTTTCTGTTTTGTTTGATGGAAGTGAGCAATTTAGCCTCAAAATCAATAATGTGGTATTTATGATGTTACAACAAAAGGTAAATAAATAACAAGTCTAACAATTTTTGATACAAAGTCCACTTGTTACTTTTTCTGATTAATAGGGAGCCTAAGTCTCCCCTTCCAGTTGGCTCATGGGTCCTGGGAAGAACAAAAAAAATGAATGCAAGTCAACGGGGCTAAAACAGCTATTTTTTTATCCGCTTTGCCTTATGCCCTGGATCTCACATATGTTGTACTTATATTTAAATGAAAACGCATGACGGGTGTACCATGCCAGTCACATACTTTAAGATTTATCAGCTTGTAAAAGTTCTAAATTAGCATGACTACAAATCAGACATTGGCACGTCGCATAAATGACATCACCACAGATTCTCCTCTCCCCTAGCGTACCTGCTACTTATGTTATGTTTATTTATTTGGCAGATGCTTTTATCCAAAGTGACTTAAAATTTACAACCTATAGGGCATGTTGTGATCTGTGAGGGGAAACCGGAGTACCCGAGGAAACCCACGCATGCATGGGGAGAACACGCAACTCCACGCAGAAAGGCCGCAGCTGAGTTTCGAACCTGCAACCTACTTACCACATGGCCAGATTTATGGTGATTCTTTCCACCTGAAGGAATGATTTCAAGTTTGCTGAACTTACAGCCATTTTCCCTCTGTTTTTCTCTGTGTCTGGTTTGATGACGTCACTTTCGTGAAGCGCAATTGTAGTCCTGGACTTATTTTCACACAAAACCTAAAATTGCATTTCCCCCCCGTTCGAAAATGAGTGCGTTCTTGGTATGAAAATGCATCTTTAAAATTCACAGATGTCTTTTTCGTTCTTTCGGGGAACCCATGATCCAGAAGTAGATGGGTGTGACTTAGGGCTCCCTATAGTGCATGATGGCAGTGTGAAACTATTCATAAAACCCTTTGCACAACATGTTGTCTCATAATAAATGATTGTGTCCACTAGACAACATAAATGCGTTCTGACATCATATCCTTGATATTGTGATGGCAGACTTTTGTTTTAACCACATAAGATATTAAAATGTACTTTGATAATTTTGGGCACAACCCTAATTTATAACTTAAAAACACATATTGTGCAAATAAAAGGCAGTTAGTCCAATGTTAAGATGAAAAAAATTTTACGTGATGGCAGCGTTGATTTTGGCTGCTTTCTGACTAGCTGTTAGCACATGATTCCCGGAAAACATATCTGCTATTTCTCCAACCTGAGGCTGTTCAGAACCACAGCTAAGATAATAAATATGACTATTGCACAGAAATATGTTTAAAACTTTATGAAACACTCAATTTTAAAAGCATATCTTTTTTTCACAGTAATATGTTTTCAAAAAGTGTTTAAAAAGTACACAAACAGTTCACTACACTGAACAGAGTGATTCCTGTCTCTAACATCTCAAAGAAGGAGGAATGAATCACACTGAGAAAAGAAAAAGGCAGAAAACATCACCTAACCCGACCCTAAGCTCTTTATGATGAATCAGTGAGACTGTTAGTGAACATCATGAACTTAATATTCAACATGGGGCAGCAGTAGCTCAGGTGGTAGAGCGGGTTGCCTCATGATCGGAGGGTCATGGGTTCGATTCCAGCTCCCGCCAGGGATATCCTGCTGTTGTGTCCTTGGGCAAGACACTTCACCCAACTTGCCTGTGTTAGTGGTGGTCAGAGGGGCCGAAGGCGCCAAATGGCAGCCTCGCCTCTGTCAGACCGCCCCAGGACGGCTGTGGCTACAAGTAGCTTACCATCACTAGCAGTGTGTGAATGTGAGAGTGTGTGAAAGCGTCTTTGGGGGTCTTGAAAAGCGCTATATAAGTTCAATGCATTATTATTTTTATTAACATCCTCTTTTATCAGGTTTATGTATTTGATTCACCGCTGCTGTGCTTCCTGTTTTCAAACATCAGTGCTTTATAAACCAGGATGGTCTCAAAGACTCAGTAGTTTAAAGGACATGAGCTCATTGTGGAGGTTTCCTGAGGTCTTGTTTCACTGATGAACACAAACATGTCAGAGCTTTTGTCCTTCTCAACGTGGATCTAAGCTTTTAACTTCTTCTACAATTATTCTGCTATTTTTCAACTCCTCAACTTACATGTACATTTTCACACACGCTCAAAATGAAATGGACCAGCCATAACTTTATGAACCACTGTGCCAAAATCTTAAGCTGCTATGGATAAAAGAGGTTGTGTGTCTGAGTCACACGAGCTCCAGACCTAAACAGCTGACACCACCCACACCAAGACGGCTTCTGTCCACTTAGTTTGTCGGCAGTCGTACTTTTATGGCTGATTAGTGTAAATATTCACACGCAGACATGTTTTTGCTTTGGGCTGGTGTACATTCATGGCATTAATGGAGGAAGAAGGAGAGGGTTGAAGAAGTGAAGGTTTGGAGAGAGTAAAACTCACCCCTTCCTCTTCTCTGTGAGGGTTCAGCCTGTTGTAAACCGCCTCGATTACGCTTCGTCTGCAAACATTTAAAAAAAAGCACAAATTCTCTGCTTAGAGAAGAATCTGCAGCACAAAGCAGCTCTGTTCACGCTTCACAAACACATTTTGGTTAAAAGATGGATGGAACTATAACAGTTGATGATGTGCACATAAAGAAACAACATGGTCTCTTTATTGGTCTACTGGTGATGAATATTATCAAGCTGGTAATACACTTTCTTAAACGTTATCAGTGAATTTGCTGTTTAATATATATTTTTTATTCTTATGGAAATTGTGAAGTGACTTAAATGATCAGATTTGATACAAAACCGAAATCCAAATATATCTCAGCATCTGTAAGACTTTACCCAGAATAGATTGGGAGATTTTTGTTAGAAAGGTTGTTAGAGATTTAAAAAATAATTGGCTTTTTTATGCATGGTAGTACTCTTAAGTCCTAAAACTTATAAACAGTATTTCTGAATGATTTGATCTTAACAAATTTGTCTCAGATTAATGTATTTAGACAATAATGTAGAAATTACTGAAATTTTAAAGGAGCCATATCGTGCTATTTTAAACATTTGAGAGCAAAGGTAGGCACAATATATGATACAATATTACTGCTGGCACTACTGAGGTATCATTTATCTTAAATATGAATTACTGTTGTCAGCATGAATTTATACCAGGAAATAAAATGCTTCATTTCAGTGAAACTCCGCCCACGCCCGCTCCGACAAAATGCAACAGCAATGGCGTCTCCGGCCAGCCTGCTGTTGCATCGGCCTTGGTAGTCCAGTGGTTTAAGCACCTGGCTTTTGTCTCATTTTGCCATGTTCTAACGTTGGTATGACTCCCGGTGGCGTCGGCAGTAAATTATTTAGCCAGCTCAAGCAGATTTCATTTATTTAGATTTTGGTTTTATTGATTATTTTCTGTCAAATATTTTGTGTCTCTAAAGGCCTTTGAATTTGGTCACTTCTCAATGCAGAAGTCATTTATCTCAACAGAAAATCCAGGTTTCAGAACCGAGACCAGGCCAGCTTCAGGGAGAGGACAGATGCCTTATGACGGAAGCGGGCTACTTTTCCTGGAGGCAGGAAAATCTTTATATCGACCAAATTGAAGCAGAGGCAGGAAAATGCATGAATGCAGTCCAAAAAGGGTATGGGGGTATTTCTCATGAGAAAATGGCAATAAAACGTGGCAAAAAAGCTCCAAAAAGTGCATTTTTCATGACATGGCCCCTTTAACATGAAAACTGAAGCTTTGTTAACTTTTTGTCTCTTTCACATTTCAACATATGAAAAAAATAATACCAGTTCAAAAAGATCGTTTTCTAACACATCAGCAGGCTGTAGAAGGGCAGAAAGTTGGATTATTAAAAATAAAATGGGTTTGTGGAGCTAGAGGAAAATCTCTAATGGGATAATTATCACAGATCAATCCTAATGACATCTAGTGTGTGTGTGCGTGCGTGCGTGCGTTCTTGTACTTACCACATACTGAGGACCATTTTCACTATTTTCCCTACAATGTGAGGACAGTTTTCAAAGTGAGGATATTTTTGTGGTCCTCACTTTCTTTAGAAGCTTACCGGTTGGTTTTAGAGTTATGGTGTGAATTAAGTTTTAGCTAACTCATTCACTGCCATTGATGACAAAAGTCGTCATTTAAAATCCAACCGTTCACTGCCAATGACGATTAAAGTAGTCATTTGCATTTTTTTACTGTGTGGGCGTCGGAACGAGTCCCCGCACCGTGAGAACAAAGATCTCAGCTCTAAAGCCGATCTTCATCTGCGTTCGTCACACGTCACGTGATCAGGAAGCAGAAAATCCATGTGTTAGGAGATCGTTTTGGGCCGCTGCTGTAAAAAAAGTGAGGCGCGAACCGGAAAAGCTTCTGCCGATCACAATTCGACAACGGATTATGAAAGATCGGATAAAGCTCGAAACACATGGACTCTTCCTGATGTAAGAGGTGAGTCTCCACTTTGTTTTGGTTGTTTTGGTGTCGACATCATCCTAGCGCGCAACGTTCTGTGACTCTTAAAAAAACAGTAAAAACGGTGAGAAACGCTGGCAGCGAAGGGCTTTATCGATCAGGAAACGGCTGGCAGCGATGAGTTAAGGTTAGGAATTGATCAGCATTGGTTAGGGTATAGGTTAGGCATAATACAGTCACAAACATGAATGTAAGTCAATGGATGGTCCTCACTATGATAGAAAGACAGACGTGTGTGAAGAAAACACAGTTGATGGTATATTTACTTGCTGGCCAGGCCTCCGCCAGGTGGAAGGTTTGGGATGTTCTCTGAGGCGATGCTCCTTAGGACAGACACCAGATCAGGGACTCCGGCCTCCCCACAGTTTCCCAGAAGCTCTAGAGGTAAAGTCAAACAGTGCAGAGAAAATGTTAGCTCATGTAGTGCTGCAACACTTCAGCGTGATTCATACCGAGTTTGGTATTTTACCACTACCTTTTGCCACAGAGGTGAAAGAATTGAACAGAGAGGCTACTTCTTAGCTAATATTAGTGTAAACTGATGCAGACTGGTTACATTTTTGTAAAACAGCTTAGAATTTACGAATGTGCGTGTGTTTGAAATGCTAACCCTCTACACGAGTTTCTAGATATTTATCCAACTCTTCCTCCTTCTTCACAGCCTCCTCGGAGATCTTGGGTGCTCCAGGCAAGCACACCAACACCACGCTCATGTTGTCCCGGCTCCCCTGCAGGAAGACCAAAAGACCAGAGTTATCTCATAACATTAGCATAAATGCTACATCATAAAATGTGCAAAGAGGGAAACAAAAAACGTGCACACACACACACACACACGCGCGCACGCACGCACGCACACACACACACACACACACACACGAAGGACTGTGTCTTGTGCTTGATTCAAGATAGTTTGTCATTCTTTTCTGCTCAACACAGGCAATAGAAAACTTCACAACTCTCAAATTAAAGAGAACAAACGCTGATTACTGGAACCAAAAAGGGGAACCTTAATGTTCCGTGTTCATTAAAACAAGATATGATTTTTTAAAGTGTCATTATGATCTCATTATTCATATTCTGCTGCTAAGAACAACAGACGGAGTAAAAAAAAAAAAAGGGAATCCGCTGGCAGTAATTTCTGTCATCAAAGGGATAGAGGTGGTCAAGTTTGAACTTTTTGGCATTTTAAACATTTTGGAGAATTTTTTAACCCCATGTTTCAACTTCAACCAGAAAATGAAATGCACAATGCAAAGAGCGTCGTTTTTCCCAACAGGGCGATCTCTGATTTGAGAGTAGCAGCATAATCTAGGATTGTAACGCTAATCTAATATTTAATTTATGACTTTGTTTTTTAACATATGGCAGTGGAAGTTAAACAATTATTGATCTACAAACTGTTTTGTAATGTTCCACTAGTTTTGTCTTGTCCAACAAATCCAGCCTGGCTCTTTTCTTAGCCGTGGCGTGCTCTTGGCCCTCCCTAAAAGATTAAATCTAATCCACACCAGGCTGTGGCATGTTTCAGAGCTATAAAAGCCAAAATGAAATGTAAAATCAAGCCAGCAATCCAGTTATTGGGAGACACTGTTACTTAAAGACATTGGATAATCATTTACCACAGCTAAACAATGTTTTTCAATTCAGCACAAAAATGTTTAACTTTTGATCCCAATATTGAGGGCAGAGTTGATGTCTTCTGTCTTGATCACAGCTCTAACAGTGTTATTTCACTGTTTGCAAAGGAATTCATAAAAAATCTTAAAACATTCCTACGGGTACACAATTGTGTTCTTGTAAGTCACACAATCTTGTTTTGATGGCACATAATAAATGACAAATGTTCTTTCAAAATAGTGGCAGAGCTGTTGCAAGCGTCAGGAACCAGTCTCAAACCCATTTCAAATTGGACTCCATGAGTCAAAAGCACAAAAAAGTGAAACAACTTTGTAGGCGTTGGTAACAAAATTTTGTAGAAATTGATGGTTGATCTGATTATGGTTCCTCCAACTAGCTGCTAACATTTACAACCCAGTGAGTTTTATACTTCAGCTTTAATTCAAGATTCTAACCTGCAAGATCAAATGTGCTACTGTCTCCAAAGTAAAAAACATGTTTTTTATACTTTTATGGTAAATGCATATTATATGAGGAGAAGAAGGCTTACCTTATGAAGACAAGTGTCCACCACCGAGTTACCGATCTTCTCCAGGTCGTCACAAACCAGCAGTCGTGAGCGGACAAAATCACAAAGCTCTTCGTTGGACATGACATCCCAGATTCCATCACACGCCAGAACCACAAACTCATCTTCAGCTACCCGCTCTAACACACAAACCTCAGGCTCAGGACTCACTAATTGCTCTGTGGGGCCCTTACCATCCACACATTTGTAGTCATAGTCCCCAAGGGCCCGTGACACAGCCAGGGAGCCGTTTACCCTTTGGATCATGACTGAACCACCAGCATTCTGGATGCGCTCCTTTTCACGGGGGTTGCAGGGCTTGTGGTCCTGGGTGGAGAAGCCCACCTTACCGTCTCGACATAGCACGGCTCGTGAATCGCCGCAGTTAATGAAGTAGAGGTGTGTAGGGCTGAGCAACACGCACACGGCCGTTGATCCGCTGCGGTCCAGACCCTGCCGCAGGTCGGAGAAGTTGCGCATGTACTCATCAATGTTCAGGAAGCCCGAGCGGATCCCGTCTTTCACACCCTCTACTGAGCCAGAACCAGAACCGAACTCAGCCCCTCCTGATAAGATGTGTTCCAGAAGATGCCCAGAACAGTAGTTGGCCACTCGAGATCCAGCATGACCGTCGTAGACAGCAAAGAAAGACCAATCAGTGAGTCCATGGGGAAGGCCCACTACAGCTGTGTGGGCATCCTCCATTTCCACCCGCCAGCCCTGCATGGAGCTCAGGCCATAGCGGAGCCCGTTGCCTTCACCATGGGCACTATGCTTCTCAGTCTTCGGCTTGTCCAGGAATGCACCCATTGCTGCCTATAACTGAAAATCAGAAAAAGAAAGAGGAGAAATGAGGTAACAAACTGCATAATTACCAGCAAGAAAACCATAGGAGCTTAAAGCAAGGATGTGATTGGTCTTTTCAATTAATGCAAGGCTGTTATAAAAAAAATCATATCCCATTATAATAGCAAAATGATTAAAAGGATGCATATGAAGGGAGTGTGTTGCATTTATTACAGTAAATAATGAGAAAGTAACATCAAACTAAAGCATTGAACCATAAAACATGTTTTGCAGCTTCAGGAATGATTAAGACACCACTACACAGTCTGAACACTGTAAATGTTCTACGGTACCTAAAACGGCACAGTTTAAGATTTTTCATAGTGATTTGTGTCATCAGTGATAATCAGGAGCAGTGCTAGCCATTTGGGTGCCCTAAGTGCAAATGCTTTGTGGGTGGGGGCACCACTGGGGATAGAGGTCCATCATTATCTTGAGCAAATATTTTAGTTTTGTGTTGATTATGTCTATTAACATGTTATTATGATTACTATAATATGATTTTTCACGAGCCTGATCTTTGGGGCCACTTGGTGCCCTATGGACAGCGTGTGAGGCATGTGTGCAGAGTGCAGACACTGGCAATAATACCCATCACAAATGGGTAAAATAAGGCCCAAGAGCCAGAGGTGGCTTCTGGACCACATCAGTATGGTGCCTGATGTTTTCAGAAAAATAACTTGAGGAAAAAAAAAAGAGTTGAATATTACAATAAATCACTGAGAGATAACCTTAAACCATTTCAGTTCTGCTTTTATTTTTTAACATGCAGCAACAATCACTTTATATGTTTTCGAAGCTGAGCCTAACTTTAATTTGCCTGTTTTGCAAATAAGGATGTCCCGATACAACTTTTTCACTTCTGATTCGATACCGATATTGCAGCCTTCAGTATTGACTGGTACCGATATCAATCCGATATGATATAAACACAAATCATACATACTTTAACCTGTTTCGTAGTGTGGAATGTGTGAAAGGCTTGATCATTTGATATTACTAAATCTGAGAACAAGAGCCAGCAACAGTGAAATGAAAAAAACCATTGGTTGCAAAAATGTGAACCTTAATGGACTGTTTTTATCAGAGATTTTTGATGAAGTCCAATATAATCCGTGTTTTTGGGCCAATATCGAATTACTTCCAATATCGATATCGGAACAGGACATCCCCATTTGCAAAGTAAAAAAAAGAACAGAAACAATATGGGAAAAAAATGCATGACAAATAATGCTTTTTAAAAATAAATAAATTTTAAAAAAGCAACATTTTTGTATGTAACAATCATGCCATTCATTGACAGTAACTTTATTACTTTGGCATTTTATTGTATTGGACCTAGTGTGCCAACAAATTGGCTCGCAAAAACAAAAATCAAAAGAAGCACTGAAAGGGTCTTCCAACACAAAGAAGCTCTTCCAACACATTTGACAAAACTTCTCCCCTGACATTTTACTCAACGCTCTGGAGTACATGGTCGCAGATCCCCGTCTTTTGAACAGGTCTGAATTGGGACGCCGCAGCAGCAATACTCCGTTTCCCTGAGTTTCAGGTTCAACTAACGTTTAACCCTCAAGTTAGGTGACTGATAAGTGAAACTGAGCTGTACATTTTTGCAGACTGTCTGGCATCCCGCAATGGTGCTCGTCAAAACAAAAATGTCATTATTTTTCATTTAAAATATAGCTTTTAAAGGAAATACTGCGCCTTCATTCTGCACACATCTAAGCGCCCCGTGGAGGCATTATTTTAAATAATGTAGCTTTTTATTCAATTGTTCCATGTTTAACCTTTAATGTGCCAATAACTTAGTACGGAAAAATACAATGGGACATTCCCATCTGTACCGGGTCGGGCCGGGTAGCGTAGGTTGTTTACATATCTGGGTGGCCTGGTATTTTTCCGGGCCAACCAAGGCTCATTCTCAGCCCTCTTCTCGAGGGGGTCTGCTTCAGGCCGACCAGGGCCAACACACCCACTGCTGACAGCAAATTTTCACCTTCTATTAGAGCAAGCCTCTGATTGGTGGGTAGAATCAGCCCACATGGGCTTAAGACAAGGATGTGTGGAATCAACCGAGCCAGGCTGGGGCCGACTGGGGCTACCCGGCCCGGGCCGACCCGGTACAGATGGGAATGGCCCACAAGTAATGGGGAGCATTTTACAAATGAGGTAACCTGTTGGTCTGGAAGCAATTAAAAAAAAACTAAACAAAACAGTCTCCTGTTTGAGACACCGAGAGCACAACGGGTGTGCATTATTACTCAAGTTCACAAGCAGGTTGCAGGCAGTGAGAAATATCTGCCAGAGAAAGTAAAGCATCCTTTATCCTGAAGCACTTTCACCTGAAGAGGTTAAAGTTTACAACAAGACATGTGAAGAACAGCACAGCACAGGAAATAAGTCCTCACTACACAAGTTTCATCTGCTGGCAAAACATCCACTAAAAGCTTTCCACCTACTCCACACAGGTTTTAATAAATCACTCATTCATGATGCACTTTGGAGATTGGAAACAAATCAAATACAGGGCATGATTCTGACAGGTTTGAATGACTTTCATCACTAAACTAATATTAAATAGCATCAAATATGCATTCAGGTTTGTGAACTTTCATAAAAACTTCTGTTTTGTTAAAAAAAAGTTTTATAAAATGTCTTTTTATGGTTGTCTATCAGTTAAAATCAGAAGCTATTTGAAAATTTGTGATAAAATGTCAGATTTAAAATGTAAAATGGTGGAAATGCAGATAAACTTACATAAAAGAATAACCTGACCAAATAATAGAAATATTGCATCTTAATCCTTTAGGCATCATTTAACCAACCATAACTCCATCTTGTTTATTGGTTCTAAACAGAACTCCTACCTTAGCAGCCACATTGCTTAAAACAATGAATAGAGGTAAACAGATGTTGATTTTACAGTAAGCTTTACTTCCCACATGACTGTGCATGTGCCACGACAAACGTGCCCAAAAAAGGCTGTTGCATGCAAGGAGTGACTGTGGCTGGTTTCTGAGGAAGGTGTGTGTGTTTTTGTGTGCTCTGCGCATGCGCGTGGTGTCAGTCTGCGTATGAGAAAAAAAGATTCTCTATAAATACGCCAAGCCAGTTCAGATTTCATGACCGCCGTGAGACAGCAAGGACAGACCATTCACATTTCTCCTGCTTTCCAGCCACATGATTGGACTAATAAAAACGCTCTAAAGCTAACTGTCACCACTTCGACTGCCCCCTTTTATTTAATGTGGAAGGGTGTTCACATGTGTGCATGGGAGAGAGGCAAATCCGTTACATTCACCGGCAGTGATTCTCTCTAAAAATAAAACAAACACACTGCCATTGCCTAGCAACCGCCCACCCTGCAGTGCAAACATCCAGGCTAGGCTTCATTCAGTGACATCCCCCTCCTAGTGCCGTTCTCTCACACTCACACACATTCAGCTGCTTGGTAGCGAGAGGAAGGAGGAGTTGCATCATCCAGCCATTAAAGCAGCCGCCTTCTGAAAGGTGTCGTGCAGACTGCTAGAAGACATGCAGATACTGTGAGATTTCACCGGCTGCAGATGAAAACCAAGTTAAAGTAGGAGTACGGAACAGAAACATCGAGAAATTAGTTTCATGAAGACGTCAGACCAAAACTAAGGACTCTCGACCACTTAACCCAAACAAAACTGCTGTCACCAATGCCACAACCGCAGCTTGAATCCAACACCCCAGATGTAAAACACATGCTTGCCAAAAAAAACATGGCCTTTCAAGAGGGAAGTGGAACGTCAGAGATTACATAATGCTGCAGAGAATCCAAATGTTGCTCTGAAAACAAGCACATTCACACAAAACGCCTAATGCCGTCCTGGAAGAAAGGGATGGCTCCCAGGGCTAATGTCACATTGGTGCTCCGAGGTTTTAATTAATAGCAATGAATTGTTTTTTACTTCCTAACAGGAAGATGTCCTTCAAGACAAAACACTTAAAAATTACTGAAGGTTATTTGATCATTTGCTTGATGAATTAGAATGATCCACCTTTTAAACGTTGCTGAATGAGGAGTACCTAAAGGTAAAAGCCTGATAAATATGGCATGATCATGTGGTATTCCCACATATTTACACAGTGAAAGGAACCGTGTGAAAGCAGCCTTAAACTAACAGCCCCTAAGAAGCTGGTGGAAGAGTGAGTGGGAACTACAGAGGGTACACTGAGTCACATTTCATCGCTGCGTCTGAAGTAGCCTCTGGAATTGAACAACTGGCTGTAAAATCCTTGTGACATTTTCAATTTGAATTACTGGCTTTGAAGCAGGCCAGCCTGAAATGAGACGCGCTGAGTAATTGGTCCTTAATCTCACAGTAGTTTCTTCTACAGCCACACCTTACTCTTCTATCCACATTACACACCTCCATGTTATGTTGCAGCCTTGTTTTAAATCTAAATAACATCCTTAGGTAATAAATGGACCTAGTGTGAAAGCTGTTATAGTTTACTATAAACAAACCCTACCCTTTCCTCCATTTTTCATTATATTGACATTACAGACTAAAGTGCAAGGACTGCTGCAAACAGGCATCATAGTCAATTATGTTGACCAAGAGAATGGTTCCATAACGTGGGAATCTGTACCCAATTTCAACCCAATAGAACACAAAGTTTGAGGTTTTTGAGATAACCCCTATAATTGGTCCTATTATTTATTATAAATCGATGTCATTTTTATCTATTCAAGACATATTTTCTATGAGTTTAGAATTGGTACACGCCAACTGAAAAAGCAACAGTTTACTTCTACACCACTTTAGTTCATCCCATATGAGCTGCAATCAAAATGCTATTATAACCGATAAACCAGAGCTGCTATGTGCTTTAGTCTTGAGTGAGCAGATTTACAAAGGTGTCAGAAGTACAGAAAGTCTTTATTTAAAAAATGTTAAATGAAAAGTGGTTAGAAGATTGGTTTGTACACTCTGCTAACTTTCTTTGGTAAAAGGTAAACGGCCAAGAGCTATATTGACCCTTTGCACGTGGCGTCACGTTGTTCATGGGACTGCGCTCTTTGCCATGACAGAGAAACAGCTTACACACGCTGAAACTGCTGTAAATCTAAACAGGCTAGTTTATGGCCTTTTATCACTTATATTTAAGTGACTTGACAGTAAAATGGTAATAGTTTGCTGAGTAGTTGGCTGCAACAGACATGGGTGTAAACTCATCTTGTCTTTTTTTAAAACTTTGATGGAGACTAAAGACGGGGATTAACAACAGCTGGCAGTAAAACAGACTAGCAGATCCTTTAAGTATTTTTGGATTTGCAGCGAACACGTTTTACTGAATACCGTTCACGTTCACAAAGTTCATGAGGAAGACAGGGACTGACCGTGATTACCTTAAATGATAGATGTGATGTGTGTACATTATTTAGTATTGATAATCCTAAATTTCTCTACGGAGGGAGGTTGAGGAGACTGTATACAGGAGCAGCTGACCCTCTGGTTTGCTGGTGGTGGTCCCTCTGACCACCACCAGCAAACGAGGAGTGCGAAGCGTCTTGCCCGAGGAGACGACTGACATGGACAGCACCTGGGGTTGAAATGGCAACCCACCGGTTACAGGGTGAAGTCTTAACCCCATTAGCCGTCACTCCTTTAGCCAGTGGTGGCTCGTCCATAGGGAGCACTAGGGATCTATAAATTTTAACATTTCTTCTGAATTATCAACATAATTAGAATGAAGATCACTTCAAGAGTGACTTTGTTACTTTGCAGCGGCAGTTCTTATTTTCAACAGCAGGTGTCACTGATGAAAATGTGGCATCACTAAACAGCAGAAATTAAAGTTAAAGTTAAAGTCCCATTAGTTGTCACACACACTGATGTGTGTGCGAAATTTGTTCTCCGCATTTGACCCATCCCCTGGGGGAGCGGTGAGCTGCAGACACAGCCGCGCTCGGGAACCATTTGGTGGTTTAACCCCCCCAATCCAACCCCTTAATGCTGAGTGTCAAGCAGGGAGGCATTGGGCCCCATTTTTTCAAAGTCTTTGGTATGACCCGACCAGGAATCGAACCCTGATCTCCCAGTCTCAGGGCGGACACTCCACCACTAGGTCACTGAGCTGGTAATGACAGCAGAGGAAGAGTTGTACAATGTAAAAGGTGTCTGAGGGGAGATCTATGATGGGAGTTGGTGCACAAATATATTTACACTTTCAACACTGTTGATAGTTTTATTTCTGAAGACTTTCTCTGTGAAACTAACTACAGACCTTTAACGCAATCAATTAATGAACCAAAAAGACAAAATGAACCAGTGAGTCTGTAGATCATAAAACCTGCATCTGTAGGACTGACTGATTAACTAATCTAATCATGTTGTGTGCGCGGTCTGAAAATCAGCATGAATCAAATCTTTGCCCCACTAGAGCCTGCAGTCCGGATTTTACAGCTTCACATTTAATTAGGAAGAAAATAACTAACATTTAATCAAACAAATGTATACATAATAGATGCAATATATTCAAGGCAGAAATTACTTTGAGGAAAAAAAGCATTTGGATTAATGAATTAATCAACAAATGACTAAATATAACATTGTCTCTAAAAGTTGCTGCTGTGGCAGCCCTAAAAGCTGCACAGCCATGTAAAAGCTCTTTACTATAAACCTTGGTGACACCTAAAACAGATCTTTATCTACCAGCATGAGACAAGAATAGATGAATGTTGTTTTTGAGCTTTAAATGGATAGCTTTGAGCAAAACAGATTCCCTCTAATGGAATCTCACAAACGTCACAAGAACCCAGCTGCTTCACAAAGTAAGCAAATAGTGGGAAAACAAAGAAGTCAAAACTATCTCTTTACCAGCTCCATAACAACATCATCTAAAAAACAGTTCCCTCTAGTAGCTGGTACACTAACCTACGTATATGCTAAATTACAGGGATGTCCCAATACAACTTTTTCACTTCCGATACGATACCGATATTGCAGCCTTCAGTAGTGACTGATACCAATGTCAATCTGATATATCAGCACAATTCATACACACTTCTACCTATCTCCTAGTGTGGATATATAAAAGTCTTGCTCATGTGATATTACTCAATCGAAGAACAAGAGCCAATAAAAGTAAGTATGAAAAAAAATGACATTTTTTTTATTAAAATGTGAACCTTAACAGACCGCTTATATCGGAGATTTTTGATGCCATCCGATATAATCCGATACACTGTTTTTGGTCCAATATCGAATTACTTCTGATATCGATATCGGAAAGGGACATCCCTACTAAATTAACTATTTTATTTAAGTTCCTTTTAAAGTTGAGCTTGTTAGTTTATCTGTTTGCCAGCAGTGTTTAGTATTATGCCACAAGGTTTTGTTTTGGAAATGAGCTGGTCAGATATGATTTACACTGGGAATGATGGAAAGTGAGGGTCACAATGTTTACTATGACCTAAAAAACTGTGCTGTAATGTCAAAAGAAGAAGAAATTCACACGTCATCAAAAACTACTTAAGCAACTCTGAGTTGTGATTTCCAACTAGCCTAAAGGCCCTGAACATGATCTGAACCTGTGAACTCTAACTCATCTGCATCACAGCTCCTTCCAGAAGAAAATCCCAGGAGGTTTCTGATTACAGCAGCATTATAGTCCATAACATGGAAATAGAGAGCTGAGGAAACATGCTTCATGCTTCCATCTGCTGAAAAGCTTTATGGGGATGAAGATTTCATTTTTCAGCATGACCTGGCACCTGCTCACAGTGCCAAAACCACTGGTAGATGGTTAACTGACCATGGTATTACTGTGCTCAATTGGCCTGCCAACTCTCCTGACCTGAACCCCATAGAGAATCTGTGGGATATTGTGAAGAGAAAGTTGAGAGATGCAAGACCCAACACTCTGGATGAGCTTAAGGCCGCTATCAAAGCATCCTGGGCCTCCATAACACCTCAGCAGTGCCACAGGCTGACTGCCTCCATGCCACGCCGCATTGAAGCAGTAATTTCTGCAAAAGGATTCCCGACCAAGTATTGAGTGCATAACTGAACATAATTATTTGAAGGCTGACCTTTTTTTGTATTAAAAACACTTTTCTGTTATTGGTTGGATGACATACGCTAATTTTTTGAGATAGGAATTTTGGGTTTTCATGAGCTGTATGCCGAAATCATCAATATTAGAAACAGTAAAAGGCTGGAACTACTTCAGTTGTGTGTAATGAATCTAATATATATGAAAGTCTAATGTTTATCAGTACATTACAGACAATAATGAACTTCATCACAATATGCAAATTTTTTGAGAAGGACCTGTAATACACACAGTTCACTAGGTGACAAAAATTAGGGCAGCAGAACAAAATGAGGGACTTTGAACATGGTACATAAAACGTTACTTTTACAGCATAAATATACAATATACAAATACTAAATACTGGCTGATAAAATTGGAAAATCTTTCAAGAAATATGCAGCCAGAAATGCACCTGTTTCAGCACGGAGAATTTAGCTGGAGGAGAAATTAACTTCAGCCGACAGGATTTGGAGGCTTATTTCCTGATAAATGGACATCTTGCCACTGATTGGCTAACAAAAAACATGGCTCTACAACTGACTATTTGCTCTGCAGCGCTGATATTTTATTTCGACAAATAACACTGGCTGCATGGTGGCGCAGTTGTTAGCACTGTTGCCTCGCAGCACGAAGGTCGCAGGTTCGAAACTCAGCTGCTGCCTTTCTGCGTGGAGTTGCGTGTTCTCCCCATGCATGCGTGGGTTTCCTCCGGGTACTCCGGTTTCCCCCACAGATCACAACATGCCCTATAGTTATAAATTGTAAGTCGCTTTGGATTAAAGCGTCTACCAAATAAATAAACATGATAAACATAAACACAAGCGTGGAGGAGTTCTGTCATGTGGTAGTGTTGCTAGTGGTTAGCTTCTGCTAGCCTCTGCAGTTTTCTGGACGTTTAACTAACAACAGCCTTCCCCGTCACGAGCCAAGATGGGTAAATCCAACCAACAGCCTGACGTAGATCTGTTGGGCTTTTCAAATCCTGCAGTTCCGCCATCTATTTCCTCTCAGAAATTAATGCAGTAGATTATTATTTAGGTTTATAGGACAATTCTCACATTCAGCCGGCATGTTGAACAGCTGATAAACCAATCATTTTGAAAAATAATAAGGAGAAAATGGTTTCTCGTTGAAAGACCTCTTTAAGAAAAAGGATTATCAAAGTTCAGCTTGAAAAACTTTCCAAAAGAAAAGTGTCTGGTATGAAGAAGACAACATTTTGAAGTGCACATCAATCAAAATGCTTGAAAGAAGCACTCTTGCTACATCCGCAGAGACCAGAGATGATCTCTGATGGATTACTGAAAACATTTCTTTGTCACGGACTCAGAGCTAATTGTAAACAGTCTGAAAACTGTGGTTTTGAGGAAGTTAATTCTAATTTTATTTTGGCAAGTTAAAAGAAGCTCGTCGGTCAATATGCCTGATAATTAGAAATTTTTCTCTGGACAGTATTAAAACATGTCTGTAATGTCCGAATGTCTGACGTGTTTTTGCAAACACTGTTGTTTAAAAATGGCGGGTCAGAATAAATGGTAAATGGCCTGTATTTGATATAGCGCCTTCTAGATTCCTGAAGCCCCCAAGGCCTTTACAACACAATCAGTCATTCACCCATTCACACACACATTCACACACTGGTGGTGATGAGCTACAATGTAGCCGCAGCTGCCCTGGGGCGCACTGACAGAGGCGAGGCTGCCGAGCACTGGCGCCACCGGTCCAACCGACAACCACCAGCAGGAAACGTGGGTTAAGTGTCTTGCGACACAACGACAGTGACAGACTGAGCGGGGCTCGAACCTGCAACCTTCCGATTACGGGGCGAGCACTTAACTCCTGTGCCACCTTGTTGAATAAAACTTCAGCAAGACCAAGTAGACTGAAAAATTATTTTACTTGTTATCTTTGAAAGATGATCGGTCACTTGAGTTTCACATACAGGCTGAATGTGAAAATAGTCTTCTAGCCCTATTTCCTGCATTAGCTTCTGATAGAAACTAGACAGGGAAACACTGGTGTCAAAAAATGTCTCTCAGATCTATGTCACACTGTCAATATTCATGGACTCACCCATCTGGGCTGTTGTTGGTTTAGCGTCCAGGAGAGAGTATAGCACATTTCGGCTAGTAGAAGCTAACCATTAGCATTAGCAACTCCACCACATGGCAGAACTCCTCCAGGCTTGTAATTTGTGGAGATAAAACATCAACATTGCAAAGCAAAGTGAGTGAGTGGTAGAGTTGTGTTGCTGTTAGTAAATCAGAAGTGAGATAATCAAATAACAGGAAATGATGAATAAGAGTCCAAATCCTACTGTCTTCTGCTCCTGTTACCTTCTACCTCCTGAAACTGGAGCGCAAGAGCTCTTTTTCCCATAGATACAGACTTCATTTATAATAGAGACCACAGCAAATGTCATGAAAAAACATGTAAACTTGGTCTTTAGAGATCAACACCAAATAAATCCAGCTCAGGCCAATGAAGTTCATTCTATTACTTAATGGCAATGATAACTTTTTGATAATCTATAGAAACAAAGTAATTCAATTACTATGTTACATTTAGCATTTTGAGTATGATTTGATGCCTTTAGAGCAGCGCTAACACTCGTAGCACAGCCTTCCATGGTGACTGCTGACTCAGATAAGATTATCACCTACTGAACTCCTCTTGTATCTGACAGCTAGAGCACAAGCCCAGCACTAAGGGAAGTCCTACCACTACTCACCAGTGTACTTTAACTGCTGTTTAATATAATGGAGAAACTGAACATGGATGCTACATTTCAGCACTGCATAATGCAACACTTATGAAATTCACTATAATTCTTAGCTTTGGTGACATACTGCTTTAATATTGGGTGGTAATATGAAATAATTTATTCATCTTAGATCATTTAAAATGTGTCAACTTCAATGGTGATACTATAAGAGGTGGAAGAGTAGAATGAACAAATGGCAGTCAGAACTTGACTTTTTTATTTCTTAAGAATCAGATTTGGATAACTGCTATTTCGACCCCTATTTCTCTTAGAAAATGCATCCAACTCGAACTCCTCCCACTTCAATAATGATAAATGGTTGATAGCTACAGGTATGCGCAGAAACAAAAGCAGGGTTTCCCCCAGCGCTTTATAAGCCTGGTGGCCCGTGAGGCTTTGCTTGGCCACCCGTCAGGCTAAGCGTCATGCCCCGCCCCCCTCCCCAACCCTACCGTGTCCGCCGACACGAACGGCGCAACGAAACTAGAGCCCTCCATCAGCTGATACTGGTGAGAAACAGATGCAGAACGTGTGCATCCCCCCACCCCCACCCCCGCTCTCACGGAGGAGCGCTGCGGGACTGAGCTTTGTCTATGGGTCATAGCCAGGCTGGCTTGGCAGGCTATCATATACAAAGACTTATGTCTTGATATTAAGTCATCGCAATTTGGAAATGTTGTATTCATAATTCCTTATGAATTCTTTGGCTTATGCACTGCTTCACCAAAACATACCAAAAAGTTTAAAGTGACAATTAGCGATGCACCGATATGAACTATTTGGGCCGACACCGATATCCATCCATCCATTTTCTGAACCCACTTGTCCACGTAGGTAAACAAAAACTAAACTATCAAGCTAATCTTGTCTTAAACAGTTTATTTTGCTGCTGGAGCAGATTAAGACGCCTCATACTCAGATCGTTGTTGCTGGTTTCATCATCACCCAGTTACCCATCCCATTTAGTGAAGTGGACCCAAACTTCAGAATGCTTCCTCTCTGCCATGCTGCTTTATTTAACAGCTCGCCCACAGTGACTGACGACATTACGCTCTTGTGCCGGCGTGCAGCACAAGTACCAAAACAAGGCACCGTTTCATGACGTGAATCGGTACTCAGTCGGTACTATGGAATTTGGTTGGTGCTTTAAAAAGTACCAAATTCGGTTCCCATTCCTAATGACACCTCCTGCTTGCATCTGACTCCTAATTTGTCTGGTAAAATAAAGAAATGTCAGTGTAATTATTTAGTTCAATGTAAGAAACTTAAGTGTTTTTTTTAGAAACCGTGGCCTCCAGAATGTGCTTATAAGCACACAATCGCAAGCAGCGCTGTTTATTTAATGCCAGATGGTCTGCTGCACAACAATTTCTGAGTCTGATGGACATTTCATTTGTCATCCCGCTGTCTTTTTACCTTTTGTTCATCAATGTAATGAGTGTGGGACTTTAGTTGTGTGTCAGAATTATATTAAAAGAGTATACGGAAAAAAGTATTCCTATTTATAGAGCGAGGGCAAATGTTTGTGTGCGGGGTTGGTTTCTGGTTAACCAGCTATTAATCGTTAAGGAGCATCAATAGCCGGTTATAGAAATTTTGGAAAACGTGCATTCCTATGGCTTTGTAACATATAACCATAAAAATTGTGTCTAAAATGCATGGGCACAGGTTAGTCTCTGACCGAGGCCATATTAGATGCCACATTTCCTTCAACAGAAACCCGTGAGGACAAAATGCATTTACCGATTTGTAACTAGTGGTTACAAAACTTTCACCATTCATAAACATCGTTGTTTTACACATTTACCTCTTCACTCGTTGCCAGCTGGTGTGCTTGTCATTTTACTGGAGGTAGAATGATCTGACACAGTACATGTTCGAAAATTGTGCTCCCACGGATTTTAAACCCTAACGACCTCCCGTTGGTAAGATCTTACTCGGACACAAAAATACCACTTGATTGCAATGGTTTAGATAACTACTGCCCCCTATCGCCTAGGGATGCTCAGATCAGGGAATATACAAACTGTCACTTTAAATTAAACACTTCATATCAACTCACTGTCAACAAGGAATAAACTTAAATATGTTTGTAAACACATTGCAAAAGTAACAATGCAAACATGTGCTTCTGCAAAATCAATAACAAAACTTACTATTTAAATAGCTGACCAGCACGGAATTAATACCATGATTACATAATTGTTGATAGCTTCACAGACAAATTTTTTTATTAAATATAAATAAATAAATAAATAAAATAGACAGTGACCTCCAAAGGTTTCAACTTCTAACTCATTAATAGTGCCAGAGAGAGTAAAAGTAAACATTCCTGTTCAATCAAGTAAACAAGGCTCATGACAAGCCAAACGACTGCAACAATTATTCTATTTCAATCTATGTATACTGTCATGTAGTCTCGTAAAACATTTTAGGCAAAAAGGCTTGCAAAGCTGACATTGCTTGGCATAAAGATACCATAATAAATGTGTTCTACGAAAATAATTACTGAAGTTAGCAAGTGTGAGATGTCTAGAAAACTCTGAGTGCATATTTAAACCCATTTCTAAAGCTAAAAATGGTTGAATCTGTAACACCTAATTTGCTAGTATCAAAACCCAAAGCTTTAACTAAATAGTCTTTATCGTATCAGCTACCTTTTATAATGATAAACACAATTTTGATGGATTCAATTCAACTTACTTTAAGAAATCCCCTATTAAATGAGTGTAAAAATAACAAATTTATAAATATTTACATATTTTTCTGACAACTCATTATGTGAAACACGCACCCCTAACTGACTTTGGGGACAGTTTGATTTGAAATTTTATACTAACTTATTTCATTCAGTAATTAATTTAGAAGGTTGACACAGCTAACATTTATTTCAATGTCATCAGGAAAACAGTCCAATCTCGTCTCTTTGTAACCCTTGTGCTATTGCGCATCTGCTTCATTTTCCTCGGTTATTTACATTAACAGGTTAAAAAAACTGTCCACTAAATTGTCATTAGCTTGTTGTAGCTAGAGCAGCTATATCGTTACCATGCTAGATTAGCTCACCTGGGACTAGACTAAATACTGGAAAACCGATCTGCCTTTAAACAGTTTACATAGCCTTAAATTCGTTGACTCTCAAATAGCTTGATAATTGAAACTATGTTCCTTGTACTAAAGCTTCTTGAAAGGATTGATTTTAGTATAACATCACTATATGCGCAAAAATTGTTGACTTTGCGCAAATCATGAGGTATTTTGAAAATGCGTTGGTCTGACATATCAGTCTACTAACACACATACAGCTTCCATCCACTTAACACGGATCCTTCAGTGAAAGGGCCTGTTTGGCTGATGTGTTAATGTGAGCTAACGTTAGCTAGTGTGCTAACAGCTCTTTGGCTTGTCAAACTCAAGCTAATGACGTTAGCTGAAATACTAGCATGCTACTTACATTTTCCTGCTGCTCTGCGCCTGAAGATCCAATCCTGATAATCGGACTCTGATTTATGCGAAGATGTGTCGGTGACCAAGCTACCTACACAGGTGATGTTGGCCAGCTAGCTGTGCTATACTATTCCTTCGTTAACAAAAATAATCGAGATTGGCCTCAGTTGAGCGGCGATAATTCGTTTCTTGGTGGTTCCCTGCTTGGACAGCGTTGATTTTTACGCATGTTGGACGCCAGTTCTGTCTTTCACAGTAAGTGAAGACAATTGCGATCGTTCCAAAGCAAGTATTTGGAACGTGAAAATGTGTTATGCTATTATACAACACTGATAAATCTAGCACTTTCTTCCATTGAAAGGCCACAGAGCTATCCTTCGACTTTGGGTGCTGAACAAGAGGAGGTACTATTTTTGGCAGCTGCGCAGTGATTGGCTAAATTTTGTGGGCAAAACATCGTCTAATTGGTTAAAACTTGTGTCAATTAGCTCTGCCCCTAGTTCATTCTACGTGCTCATTGGTCTATTACAAAGTTCTACTACGTACTGGAAATGCGGGGTACACTCGTCAAAGGCTTCCGGCGTGTGCCAAAATCTCACTGGATGAGCGGAGTTTGTATTTAACTGGAAATGTATCTGCGAGGCCGAAATAGACTGACCCATCCACAGCGAAACTGAAGATACATTTGAAATAAACAATGGACATTTTCAAGACATTTTCAATCATATTGTATTATTTGTGAAGTGTCATGGATAAGTCCAGACGTACTGAATTATAAAATAAGCACAACATGCAGTACAGCGTGGATAATTCAAGAGGTTCCTATGTGAGGCTTTCCTTTACAAAATTTAGACTGAATCATTTAAAGTTTCAAAGTTTTGTACTAATGAAAATGAGGATTGGTGACGATCTTTAACTTTGATGTCTTAAAATAAAAAGATACGCCTGTTACCATCTATATTGATAAACAAATTCAAAATAATGCTTCTGTTATAAGACTGCCTAATTTTATGCATATTTTTAGATGACTGGTGTGAAACATGGGAAAGCATAGGCAAAAGATGAATGTTCTAAAACCTCAGGACACCCCTTTTGTACTGGAAGAACGGTTTTAACTTGTGACTTAAATATGACAATTTTCATGTCAGCATCTATTAGGCTGTCTGGGTCATTACAATGAGATGTGACTTTTTTAAGGAGTTTCATGAATCAGTTGCTCATGATTTAAACAATGGATAAGCAGAAGAAAATGGATGGATGGATCCAAGCAACAGAAACCAAAGTCTGGTTTCCATTTCAAAACTCCAAGACATCCACATACATACATATACAGTGAAGAACATAAGTATATAAACACTGTGATTTTGCACGTTCTCCCACTTACTTACTGAATTTCACATTGTAGGCTCACAGTGTCATTTGAAAAATCAGGAAATCACAATGTATGATTTTCAAAGAATTTATTTGTATTGTACTGCTACACATATTTGAAAATCTGAGAAAATCAGTGTTAATATTTGGTACAGAAGCTTTTGTTTGCAATAACAGAGGTCAAACATTTCCTGTAGTTTTTGACCAGGTTTGCACACACTGCAACAGGGATTTGGACCACTCCTCCTCACAGATCTCCCTCCAGATCTGTCAGGGGGACCCCACGCACCCAGCTGTGAAGCCAACACCGAAATGACAAAAATTGCAGTTCCACCCTCATCTGCTAGGGGCCGGCACCAGAAGCAAGCAAATCCTCATTTGACTCTTTTGTTAAAAAGATACTTTGCAACTTTTCATATTTTTAAATTGTTTTCTTGAGCCAGTATGTCCTAAAATTACTCTTTACATGTTTAATGAAACTAGAAGGCAAGAAGAACAGTTCTTTACAAGGAGTCATCTCTCATTGTTCACTTTGAAAACCCATTCAAAAGATTTGATTAGTTTGTGAACGTCACATCGCTAAATAGGTCAAGTCAAGACAACTGAGGAGGATGCATTTTTTGTCACGCTTCCATTGAGGTGTGATGCTTTAAATTATGAATAATTTGATTTGGTTGACAGGTAGCATGAGCGTCAGAGCTAGCAGCTAGCATCAGGGAAGGCCTCAGCCTCTTTAATAGATGTAAAGTCATTGCAACTCTCAGCTGAGCAGCGCAACCTCCTGGCTCACATGCAAGGCTCTAGTTGTCCTGGCTGCCTGTAGATCTCTCTGAGGGAGACCACAGAAATGATGAAGCTTTTGAGTGCTTCACTTTTGAGTCGCACAACCGCGTTTTTATGGCTAAAAGTGCCCAAAAACATCCGCTCGCTTCAGGTTAGTGTTTGGGTGTCATGTCAATCATTTGCTCCCACCCTCACAGCCCCACTCAGCTCCACCGCTTTTCCCATTGTTGGATTGTCTGGGCATAACAAGATGTGTGACACGGCCAAGGTGGTGGTTGTTCTGTCCCCATAGCAGAAAAGCACACTGTTTCCACCCTTGTGCTTCACAGTAAGGGTGGTGTTATGGGATGAAACTCATCTTTCTTCTTCCTCCAAACACAAAAAGTGGAGTTCAAACCCAAAAGTTCTATTTTGGTCTCATTTGACCACATGCCTTTCTCCCAAGCCTCATCTGGATCATCCACATGGTTCTTGGCAAACTTCAGATGGGCCTGGACATGTGATGACTTGAGCAGGAGAAGCAACCATGACGGCGTAGTGTTCTACCAACAGTGACCTTTGAACCTGTGGTCTCAGCTCTTTTCATTTCATTGACCAGCTCCTCCCATGTAGTTCTGGGCTGATCCCTCACCTTTTTAATCATCAGAGATACCCTACGAGGTAAGATCTTGCATGAAGTGAAGCCACTGTCCAAGGGAGACTGACAGTCGTCTTTAGTGTCTTCCATTTTCTAAAAACTTCTTTGTAACATTTGATCTATTTTCAAAAAGCTGCTTGAAAGTTGGCCCATAGCTCTTTCCAGCATTGTGGTGGTCCACAATTTTGTCTCTGGTGTCCTTTGACAGCACTTTGGTCTTGCCCATGGTTGTAGTTGGATTCTCATTGACTGTGGGG